>NC_091170.1:32893631-32916131 GCF_040958095.1 Procambarus clarkii
CTCTGGTGCGCCCTCACTTACTTTACTGTATCCAAACATAGAGACCTCGGGCCAGATTCACGAAGCAGTTACGCAAGTACTCACGAACGTGTATATCTTTCCTCAATCTTTGACGGCTTTGGTTACATTTATTAAACAGTTTACAAGCATGAAGACTTGCCAAGCAACTGTTTTTATTGTTATAAACCGCCTCCTGGTGCGTCGGAACTCATTAACTGTTTACTAATTGTAAACAAAGCTGCCAAAGATTGAGAAAAGATGGACAGGTTCGTAAGTGCTTGCGTAACTGCTTCGTGAATCTGGTCCCTCATTTTCAGGACATAGCTACTCAGGAGAAGGTGCAACACCAGGCAACAAAAGTCATTCTAAAGCTAAGTCACCTTTCGTATTGGGAACGCTTGAAGGCCATAGGGCTAACAACACTGCAAACCAGGCACGGCAGGGCGGATCTCATTTAAACTTTTAAAATACTGAACAAGTTAGAGGATGTTGATCCAGATATTTTCTTCAGAAGGACAGATGTAACACAAACAAGGAGCAACGGTTTCAGGTTCAACAAGCCACAATGTAGGACCGAGAACAGGAGATGCTTTTTCACCCACATGGTTATTAACCTATGGAACCGCCTACCAGCCGAAGCTGTAACTGCCAAAACTGTGCTGAATTTCAAAATATACCTGGAAAAGATCATCAAGGCAAATGGGGGGAGGGACCTTCGATAAGCTGCCGACTTCCTGTCGTCATCTAGAGCACTGGGGTTAGTGACCCCTAAGATAAATCAGGTAAATAAGGTACATCTCACTGAATTTGGGCTACCTGGGTCAAGGTAAAGTCACTGTTCTTGGTGAAGATTATATATATTGCACATTACGCTTGCTTCGCCAAACAGGAGATTCCTTGTTTGAGGCGTGGAAGATGAATTATGTCACTATTGGGAGCTCTCTAGAACGCTTGAACCAAGAGTATCATCATTCCATATCCCAAGCTACCCAGCTGAATGTTTTCCGCCTCATTTACATTGTTGTTTTAACAAAACTCAGGCAAGTTCAGATAAAACATTGGAATGTATTGTACTACATTCTCTTGTATAGAATGAGAGCGTTACTGTCTCTCAGCATAGCCCTTAATCTTGCATGAAAGATGTATCACTGCGTGATCAGTTTCCCTACCCTACAGAATAAAAAAATAACATACCTCTTATTTAGATAATAAGTTTGCTTTTGCCAACAAAACATGTCAGTCTGAATGAGCTCACCAATATGACTGTTGTATATGGCTTCTTTTCTGGATCAAAATTTATTTATCAAACAGAATTACCTGAATTTTCCTGTGGGCTACCATATGTAGTGGTCTCGACGGGGACAGGAAGCCAGCGAATTCTCAAAGGTCTCTCCATGATTACTGAAGATCTTTATCAAGCTGAATGTTATCTGTGGTGATGTGGTATAGCAGCGTAGCTATATGCATTATAGTTACTCTGATAGTTTAGGATAAGGCACTTTAGTATGACAGCTTCTTGACGTTGGAGACGCTCGCGAGAACGGGCTGGAATAGCGCTCTTTGGGAAGCCTAGTTCTAGTAATTTATAAATAATTATAAATTACTAGAACTAGGCTTCCCACAGAGTGAGCGTGTCCAACGTCAAGAAATTGTCGAACTAAAGTGCCTAATTGAGGATTTAGAGCTATCACGGCTATGGCGGGGGTACCATCACAGCTACGGGGAGAATGTCAATTATGTACCTCACATATATTAGGCCCGTGTGGGTTTTAAGTTACACCAATATTCGCTTTAGTGCTTGCTCAAATGCTATGGAGGATATGAGCACATGAAAAAGGTGCCATGAGGAGATTCTCATACTAAGTTACTTAAGGAACTCCATATACCAACGTCTCAGCTTTCAAAATTTATGAATAAATAACATCTCTCATACTTGATTACTAGTATTACAATTAAATTAGGAACGTATAAGATTCACAATCTTTACCAAGACAAGAGCGACACACTCCTGCGACGTGAGAGATTACCCCTTTCCAGTTAAACTATCCCCAGGACGAGAGTCAGATTCCATATGACTGCTCCAAAGATTTTCTCATAGATATATCAAGTTATTGTGGTTTCCCTGTGTGACTGTCCATACCTTCCCGTCCAAAAAGCTAATTAAAAATTAACCCAAGCATCATCATGATACAAAACACAATGGCTTAAGCAAGACAGATACTCTGAAAACAGTCCCTCTCTCAATCCACATACACTACACTAATGGTCCTGACATCACCCCACTGGTGCTGCCGGAAGTGCAGTTGTAACAGTGAGTGACAGGTGCTATCAGTAGGAGTCCGTATAAATAGCCCAGCTATTTATACGGACTTAAAAATAACAAATAAACTCCGATTAAAGTTTCTTCATCTTAAAGAAATTAACTTTGTACACAAATGAAAACATATCAGAACAAAATTTATACAATAATTAGTAAATAACACTCATTCCGAATTGCTGTAAATTAGGTTAGTTGAGTTTATTTATTATGTACCCTATAATTATCCTGTGGGCGGTAATGGAAAGGGTTACAGGGTTGTGCTCAGGAACTGAACCAAAAATTCATTTAGCTAAGCAAGTTACAGTATTGATTAAGGCAAAGTTAAATTCACACCAGTTCCTCCATATATTTTGATAAGCCAGTTACAAACTTCAATGCACATCGTCACATCAACAATGAGCTTGAGACCGACCACAAGTACAGTTTCTAAATTAAGCAACTGATATATGTGGAGAGCTAATGCCACAATTGATATGTTTGTCCTGCACACCGCCCCCCATCCAGTGGGCAGCAGTGGACAGGTTACAATCACTTAGTTACTACCTACAGTTAGCAAACTGGAGATATTTGGCTAAGATTTCTGGAAGCAGATCGTTTTGAAATTAATATTTACACATCTCTTGAACATTTGTTATAGAATTGTCTCTGAATTCACGTATCTTTTCAGTGTGCGAACAATTTTGTTGACACAATTTACATTTGGTCAGGTCTACATCAGCAGGTAATAAAAATTCCCAAAGATACTTATAGCCGAGTCTAAGTCGAGCAGCAGTATCATCTAGAAGTCTGCTGATTTTATTGGATGATCCATAAATGTGTAGCTCCTCTTGCATGATAGTAAGATGACAAATAGAATTATTTGTGTCATTTCATTTTGTCTCAGATCAACAAAGTTTTGTTGAAGTTCTTGATAAATTATTACTCTCAGACTACTTATTGGCAATCCAAGGTTATACTCAATTTCTCCTTTAAAGGTAAATTCTTTGGCTAACTCATGCACTCAGAGGCCAACATGAGATGGAATCCACATGAAATAGACTCTTGTTACCATCAAATAAAAGGGCCCAGTCTTTGGAATTCACTTCCCTGATGAATTCAAAAATTGTCCAAACCATCCCACGTTCAAAATTAAAACCAAAAAGTAGCTATAATTTCATTCTCATAGTTTCCTACATTGTGTTTTAAACTCACACTGTAACTTGTACTACCCACTTCCCCAATATTAATGCTTAAGACACATATCTTTACCAGTGTAATTACCTCAATCAATTTCTTTCTTTATTATGCACCCCATACCCATCCCATGGGCGGTGGTGTAAAAGGATTACAGAGGCTCTGTCAGTTTATAGTGTAGTTATTTATTGATATAAAACCTTGCTACAATGTACCCTTTCATCATACCTGATATGTTAGACTAAGGATCTGCCCGAAACGCTATGCGTATTAGTGGTTTTGTAAGAATGTACAAATACCAGTCTTAGGTAATCTCACCAACTCATTATACCTTATTGTGAATAAATAATTATTATTATTAGAATTATGTTAGTGGTGTTTGGTTGCAATGTCCAAATTAATCATTAAAATCTGTACTAAAACAACTAACAGTATCTTATTGTATACAAATAAATAAAATAGTAGATAAATCAATTAATTAAATAATGAATAAATATATTTTTAAGGGTCGCGGTCAACATTTGTTTGGAAGATAACATATTATTGACACTGTAAAACTAACTCTTGTAAAACTACACAAATGTATTTTGTATATTCATTCTTTTGCTATGACTCTAATAAGAATCAAACTCGGTGCAAAATATATTTCTCTATTTTGTTGTTATTACTTAAGAATTTTGCGTTCCATGTGGATTTTGGCGAAATAATCTTAGGAATTATTGGAACGGAGCTCATATGATCATTACAATGGCAGAAGAGCGAACCCCGCTCATCGGAGGTGGACAAAATGGGCTTGGACAAGCTTCGTACGGCGGGCCAGGCTCGCCCACCAGCCAGGGTAAGTACGTTTGGTGTAAGAGGAGCGGTGAGAGCAGCCAGGAGGGACATTATTGCTGCTGTAGAGTAGAAATCTGCGTGTACGGCACTTGACACCTTGTTCACCCTCGGCTCCGCTCTCTATCGCCCCCCTCTACGATAGTCTTCTGACGTTTCTTCATCACGGTGCCGCTTTGATTTCTCTCGATCCGGGTGATTTTGGGCCGCCGAGGGCCATGGCTGTAGTTTGATATTTAGGTAATTGTGAGAATTGAAGGAGGAGATGGGTGGGTCCCGGGGTGGGTGTCACCTGAGTCACTGTTGTTGATGGGTACATCTGTCACATGATCACTCGGCTGAGTTATATGTGTGTGCTGAGGGAGGTGTTCCTGCTGGAGGTTGGGTCTCCTGACGCTGCCACGGGATCCACAGGTGTCCGGGGACCAAGCCTCGACTCTGGGGGGCAGCTGCCAACAATGGCTGAAGTGTTGTTCCATCTCGAGTTCAAGTTGTTGTTGAATACCTGAATATGCCTCCTTCAGAGAAATTCTTCTTATCTACAATCCCATTATTTAAATAGCCCTACTTAATCTTTCAATTTTCTATATCTTTCTTGCAATGTCACAATAATATGGCTGATAGTAAATAAAAAAAAAAAAAACTCAGATGAAAGGAAAGGGATGATGTTTTGGATCATCCTGGACCCTTAATGGTAAGGGTTGACTTGATTAAGGTCCAGAATGAGGTGAAAAAAATAAAGATTTTTTTATATTTGTGGGTTTGATTATTTCTTTTATTGTATTTTGAAGTTTTACTATGTGCATTTTGCTTGCTATTCAGCATTACCATTAAGGTAAGCACACATGTATGCAATGGCCTGCTTGCATCATTTACAGAATTGTGAAACAATAGGTGCACATTTATAATTAAGAAATGGAACCAGTCATGTACTGTATTTTTAAACCCCATGGTGTAAATTAATATTTAATTGTATAAGAGCTGTTGATATCAAAACATTAAAAAATCTAATGATAGTGCACAGGAAAATGTGTGTAGTATTTTCATATTTAATACTGTTCAAAGATTTGAACACTAGGGCTGCATTGTCTAAAGCTATAGTTCTGATTGTAAAATTGGGGTTAATAATGGGTTGGAGGTTGTCTTAAGTCATAGATGTTGAAATGTCTTTGATTTAGATACAGGATTGAATAGAAACATTTGCAAATTCAGGTGATACAAAAATAGGGCTGTAATAGTTTCTATTTCTGCTACTGTATTATGCATTAGCAGGGCTGGTAAATATTTTAATTGGTTTTTATTTAAGATATGTTTTACTAACTTATTGAACCATAAATTGTGCAAGATAATTTCTTTCTGGAATTCATACCTGTTGGTTTGATTAGACAATGTTTCCTTAAGCCTGATGCCTCTGTGGTACCTAGGAGTTAGATAGCTGTTGTGGGTTACATCCTGGGGAAAGTCAGTAGTTTTGCTATTTGGTACCTTAATGAGCCCTAACAGGCTTCCGACTATGGAAAACCATAAGGTCAGCTACACTTATTGCATGCATACTATGTTTTCATTGTCTGACCTCTTGTAACAAGAGGTCAGACAATGTTTATTTTCTGCAGAATACACAGTATCATTATTTAAAAGTTGAAAACATGTCAAGCTATAGTAGTAAGGTTACATCAGGAAAGGGGAATGAATAGAAGGCTGGCACTTGTTTATTGGTGAGCTGATCCAGGAAATTCTTTTTGGTGAATTTTAAATCACACATTTGATTTGTCAGACAAGCTCTGAAATCTTGCAAATTTACACTGATTTAATATTCCATATTACAATATGGAAACATGTTATGCTGGTATAGGTAATGATAGATCATGTATTGTTTGCTAGGCCAGACAGAATTACAGGACCTTAATGGCTCTGTTGTACTAGGTTGGAGTAAAGCTGTTCTCATAATTTTCATGTATTTTGAGAAATAAGGTACATTTGATTTATTTTTAGGCTATTCACCTTTGCAAATTTGGGTTACCCTGACTTTAAAAAAAAAAAAAAATTCAAGGAAGGTTTGTCATTTTAGAAATCTGAAGAATAATTGATGTGGTTTTAAGAACTTTAAGAATTGCTTGGGAATAATGAGAATTGATACTGTACTGTAGTTGTCAGCAAGTGTTACTGTATGTACTGTTCGTAGCTTGTCATTTTCTATTTTGGGATTTTATTGACAAGCGTTGTTCTTACAGTATTAATGAAGCGTTGAATTCAGCGGTTGTGTTAGCAACTGATAGCACAAATCTGTGCAGTACATCTAAATAACCATTATGTTTTATCAATTTTTTTTTGCCCCAAGATAAGAGATTAAGAATGAGTGGCACATCAGATACCAGATAGAGAATACGAAATTTAGCTATAGATGCCATAGAAATAAGGAGTTATAAATAAATAAATAAATAAAATTTTATTCAGGAAAAGTACATACATGTTTGATTTACAAACATAATGTTGGATTTACTGTATAGATAGAGCTAGTACATAAAATACCTAAAGCCACTAATACGAAGTGTTTTGGGCAAAAGTTAATTCAAAGCTTCAAGCAAAATGGTTACAAAAAAGATTTATAAAGGAAGTTTTCAGTTGTAATGTTTTAAAAGGAATAAAAAATGGACCCAGTATTGACTTTCAAAAAAGTCAATAGGTAAAAAAGGATTAACCACTGAATTATATTTTACTGTTCACAGGAGTCAAATTTTAGGATTTATCACTAAATCATACAGTATTTAAGAGTGCCCTCACATATACTGTATTGCAACTGTAGAAGTGCTGTTTCTGATAAAAAAAAAAAAATCATGATCATAGTGAATATAATTGAGCCATGGAAGAGAGGTGACATAACATTGAAACCAAAGCATTAAGGTTTAGATGGTGTTTACCAATGATTTATGCAGGACTGTAACCTACAGCTGGCTGGTGGTGGTGAACTGGTAGTCTGGTAGAATAATGTTAACCATGAGCACTGAGGACATAATAGTCAGTTTAGGGTGACTGTAGAAGTTTTAACAGATGGCTTGATATTGTGTATACATTTTGCTTTCTCTTTTATCAAGGGGAGCATGTACTATGAAAAGGCAAGTGGACAGATAATTTCTTTTATTTTGTGCATAATTACTAATTACAAGCACACAATCATTATATAGACCTGTCTTACATATTAACATGTATTGTATCGCTTGCTTTAAGAAATATTCAGACAATTTAATAAAAAAAAAGGGGGGATGCAGGGAGCAGATCCAGAAATCTCAGACTTCACACAGCCAGACTGGATCCAGAATGATATAAATTTTGGAGGTGCCACTGTATTGTACTTTGTTTTTTTATGGTACATTAAGTGGATTAAAATCAAATTCTTGCCAAGCCTACCAGTCTCTGCCTGTAACCTTTCTTGTAAATCTGAAATTATTCTCAGCAGCAGGTCTAGCTAACTGGCATTTTTTCAGGAAAATATTAATTTACTTTTGAATTAGCTGTGGTTCCATCATTGTCCTGATCATGTTTTTCTGTGCAGGAAATAGCTGGCACTGAATTTCTGTAGCATGATCTGGTGAAATGGCTAGAATGTACAGCAGTGTTAATAAGTTTGTGCCTATGTCTTTATAAGCTTATTTTACAAGCAGATGAGCTTTATACAGCAGGTAGGTGCTGTTAAACCTAAAATAATTTATGATCTTTATTGCTTAAGTTGGTGATGCATAATAGAAGAGTAGAAGTTAATTTTTTAGCCTGGGAATAGCCAAGTGATAGGTTTATCCCATGAAAAATGTTTCCAGTCCCCTTGCTTTTACAATTGTAATGAACTACAGTATTCAAGAAGTGGTTGGAGAAAAGATATGATAGTATTATCTCATTTAATATTGCTTGAAACAAATTTTTAATGATTTTAATATATGGGTACATGCCATGAGAAAAGCATTAAGTATTAATTTTTTTTTAGTTTCTAAAATAAAAACAGATTTTCAGGATGGAAAGAAACTACAGTACTAATTTTTGGCACACAACAGATTTTATGGCCAGCCTTGGTGTAGACACGTCTGAAAAGTATAGTTATGTGTACCTTGTAATTCCTTTTTTAATCTTTTAAAAGTTTAGTGCATTCTTTAATTTACAATTCAGGTTTTTGAAATTATAGTTTATTTGCAGTACTGGTACTGTACACAAAATGCAACATTGTGAGCCCCATGGGGAGTGTTTCTGGCAGTTCTAAGGTTAACATATACATAAAAGAAGAATGTTAGATGTTTTATTATGTGTAATTAGTTTATTACTTTATATTTTAAAGATTTGGTAATTTCATAAATGACTATTTTTTAGTAAGTCATAAAATATTTGCTCAATCTGTTGAGTATTTCTTTAGAAAAGAGTGAATAAATTATATGTAATTTAGTTGTATTAATTTATTAGTGTTTTTATATTAAGGAATTTTAAGATAATGTATTCAGTTTATTATTGGATTGTTATTCTCATGTAACGATCAGCCAAGACAAGTGGGCCTCTCCTTTTTTCTTCCTCCCCCCTTATCCCTCCCCTCTCACTCTCTTCTCCCTCCCCCTCTCACTCTCTTCTCCCTCCCCCTCTCACTCTCTTCTCCCTCCCCCTCTCACTCTCTTCTCCCTCCCCCTCTCACTCTCTTCTCCCTCCCCCTCTCACTCTCTTCTCCCTCCCCCTCTCACTCTCTTCTCCCACCCCCTCTCACTCTCTTCTCCCTCCCCCTCTCACTCTCTTCTCCCTCCCCCTCTGCTGAAGGCAGATTAGTTTCACCCACAGAGGGATCGTAAAACTTTGGGTCATGTTCCCCTCGCAGTCCTCGGTAGGCCTTGGTGATACCCAGTTTCGTGAGAAGATCCCCCCTCCTCGCTGTTTTAAATGTTGTCATTGGGCAAGGGCCAGTGCCTCGTTCTCACTGGCCTGGGGACCTAGGCTTGGTTTCAGCTGATTGGGTAGAGGAGGAGGTAGTTCTAGAGCATGGGTCCATGAGGGGTGGAGCCAGGACTTTACCTTGAAGCATACAAAACAGAAGGATAGTTAGTGATCTTGGGGGTGCCAAGATTGCCCATCAATGGGTGGGTGATCAACCAGTAAGCCATGAACACAAGCTGAGAATGCAGTATGAAGGTATTTGTTAGAGTTCCTATACAATTTGTAGTAAATTATCCATCTTTCTAGGATAGAATGTCACTAGTCTAGGGGTTAATCTATTTTTTCATTACTGAATAAAGTTACCGTAATTTATATCCTGTGTATTTAATATATTTTCATTTAATTCCGAGTCTTGGATCTTGAATTGCTTTGGACTTCACCTGTAATCTGATGAGCATTTTTTGCTGCGAGGGCAGACTCTTTCCCAGTTCTTTGGGGTTATATCAATGCAATTATTACAGCATACAGGGTTACAAGTTATAGCAGGCATTAGTGTTACCATAGTTGTACATTAACAACTATATTAGATTGTCATAAATGTTACAGTGGTAGCAGTAGTGTTTGTGACAAACGTTACACTCGCAGGAGGTAGTGAAGGAACAGTGGTATCACCAGTTGGCCCAGATGAGCTACCGCCACCGTACACTCCCTCATCATCTGGTGTGCCCATGGTCACTTGCCGAGTATGTCAGGCCATGATTGACATATCGGGCAAAATAGATCAACACGTTGTCAAATGCAACCAGTGCAATGAAGCGACGGTAAGTGTGAAATCAGTACTGTACTTGGGAAATTTAGGTAATTATCTGTAAAAAGCACTAGGCCATTATGACTGTAGCATTTGAAAGGGATACGAGGATAAGGATTTGGTATGGTACTATGGAGGGTGGGGATAAGGAATGGTGCTCAACCACTTGGATGATCGGGGATTTTATGCCGACCTGCAAGCGATACCATCGCTCTACCGTCCAGTCCAAATGGTTTGACTGCACTGCACCGTACTTGGGAGAGTTAGTGGGCATGGTACACGGTATGGAGAGGTGGGTTAATGATCATTGGAGGGCAGAAGTAGAGGAATGGTGAGGGAGAATGTCAACTTGTCATTAATAATACTGTAATAGGAATATTAATATTGGCAGCCATTCAGATTGGAAAACGTACCCATCAAGGTTATTTACTTAACGTGTTTAACATGAGCACTCATTGTCATTGTTTTAATTTTGTCTTGATTTGGTTTGTATTTTTAAAATGATGAAAATTGTGAAATTCGATTAGAGGTGGTCATTTCTCAAATTTGGTTAGCACAAGGCATGGTTCACTTCGTGCAAGTTGGGTTATTTTTGTGTACAGTATTTAAAGCACTTTGAGATTATATTTTTACATTGTGGCACCTTCCAAATATGAAATACCTACTAAACCCCCAATGATAGGTTATGTTTACTTACTCACAGTTTGAGTTCAAATCTACAGCTGTATTTGCTTATTTGTAGCTGGGAAGTGGTAGGCATACTTGAAAATTTATTTAATTTTTTATTCTATTTTATTTATACATACAAGAGTTGATTCTTGAAAAGCCACTAGCACGAATAGCATTTGGATAGATCCTAAATATTAATTTTCCCTGGAATACGACCCACCAGATCATTTAACTACCATTCACTGCTGGGCGAACAGAAGCGTACAGTTAAGGATTGGCACCTAGTTAATCCTCCCTTGCCAGGATACGATCTTGGGCCAAATAGCTTGCGAAGGGCAAGGCGAGTGTCTTACCACTCTGCCATCGGGACGACAATGTTTAGATATTTTATTGAGAGGAGTAGAAAAAGTTGACTTTTAGAAAGCATCTGTTGTGCATTGCAAAGTTTTTATTTATAAATATCTTGTATCTCATGCCTCAATACAGTATTGTAGAAGAAAATGGTCATAAATAGAAACAAGTTGTTTGGATCTGCAGTACTCAAGTTTTGCTTATTGAAATTTTTTTCTAGAAGATATAAAAGTATCCACTAATCAATGACAAGTGATTTATGGTATTGTAAATATGTTTTTTAAGTATTGCTTATATGCCTTTACAGCCAATAAAGAATGCTCCACCTGGCAAGAAATATGTTCGTTGCCCATGTAACTGCTTATTGATTTGCAAGAGCTCATCACAACGGATAGCTTGCCCACGACCAAATTGCAAGAGGATTATAAATCTGTCCCCTTCTCCAGCCAATCCTTCATGGCCCAATGTCCCTGGAATGTGCCGTGTTACTTGCGCTCACTGCCATGACACTTTCATTGTAAGTAGACTTTATATTGCATACACTATAAGAAACTTTAGACTATTTCAAGTATGGAAGAACATTTGGTAGTGGACTAAGAGAATTAGTCTATTGGAACAGACTTAAGAGTATTAAAATATTGTTCTATGAATCTTGTCTCATCACTTTGCACACACTGTACCAACAAAAACATTGTTGCAACTGCATGCCTTTGGGTCATAGATTGGGAGTGCTGCTTGAGATGCCCATAATTTTGATGTACATCTGTGTGTGTGTGTGTTCGAGGTTGGGGGCAGGATGCTGGGTGTGTTTGAGGTTGGCTAATTTTGCAGGGTGACTGGTGTGTCTGGGGATGGTTGTAGGTAGATCTGGGTGGAGCCCCATGTCCCTGCTTTCCCTTTAGTGTCATTTGCCATTTCATGTAATTTCCAATCTTGCTAAATAAAATACTGTCCTCACTAAGAATCTTCTAGCTGACAAGGGTCTCCAAACTTTTCAGTTCGAGGACCACATTATATATTCTACGCATTTGTGCAGGCAAAAAAAATAACTTTATAAATGAATGAATGTTTCATTTGTATATTTTTGGGTAATAAACATGTGATTCGATTTGGAACAAAGGAGAAATGTGATGGCTACAAAGAAAAGATGATGTGCTTACACTAGGAAATTAGATACACAGTAAATTAAAAAACATTGGGCACACACGACTGAAAATGGGTGTTCGCCAGGCTGACAACACACTATCTTGGTGGCATATGGGAAGGAGCATGGCAGGGAGGAACTGGATGTATTGACTGCCTGACCATGTGGTTAAGAAAAATTAAGTGAAATAATTCTATTAGTTATAGATATTTAAGTTGATGCAGGCTGGATAAAATATTACTGCAGGACAGTTTCAAAAACCATGAACTAGGATTATTTTCTACACAAATATCAATTTCTTATGTAATTTCTTTATTGATGACTGTTTAGTGAAGATGGTTACAGGTATGAAGGGAAGCTGAAGGGTACATGGGAGTTGAGTATATGGGAGGTGGTGGAGAGGAAGTGTGGTGAGAGATAGAGAAGATAGTGGTGATGGGTGTAGATGGGGGGTACCTAGTGGTGCCTGGGTAGTGAATATGGTTCTAGTAAAGATGAATACAGTGATGAGAAGAGATCATGCGTAGTTTAGATAGTGTAGAAGGTTGTTTGTAGCAAAGATGGTTACCGTGTGGAAAATGCTGTATGGTTAAAAGTGGTCAATGAGGATACTGTAGTATGTATGGATGCCACAGATGAAGATGTGGCATTGGTCACCCGAGCAATGCAAGGTACCCCTCTACTATGATTATATTAGCATCATGATAGGAAAGGAAATTTTATTGGATAGCACAATTGGTGGGTACTTTGTTTAAACTGTATATGTTAACCAGCATTTGCAAGCGCAAGTTAATAAGGGATGGTCAATATTTTTTTGTTTACATTGGCTATACAGTATTCTGATAACCTTATCAATGTATTGACTATTTACTTTTTTTAAAGTTTACTGTAGCAATATGCCACGTTTGAAATAAAGGTTTATATTTTTAATAATCATAATGAAAGTGCAAAGCCAGTACGGCTGTATAGCACTTGGAAGGAATACAAGTTTACAGTCCTGGGATACAAGGACAAGGAATGAAGGAGAAATGATGCCCAACCACTTAGACCATCATCATTAATGTTATCTTTTTGAAACTGAATTAGCGTAGATATTTTGTTTATATTGATGTTGCATTGATGTAGCAGTATGCCACATTGACATAAAGGTTTATAATTTTAATAATCTTAATGAAAGTGCTGCAAAAAATAACCGGGACTTGTTAATGATTTATTCTGTACTCGCTGGTTCTCTTCTTTAATGGGTTTAGTGTACATATTATTGTAATGTTAAGATTAGGTAATTTATTTTAGAGTTTAAATACTTATGGTATTGAATTTAATTTTTTTTCAGTTTAACACACTCAACAATGCTCTTGCCAGATGTCCACACTGTAGAAAAGTGTAAGTACAGTATATTGATTTGTTGGATAAGTGTTTGACATAAGCTTATGTATTGACAGTAAAGTTCATTAGGTGGGTAATGTATCTTGCCTAGCAAATATTACAAAGCTGCAGAGCAACATATTAGCTTTACATTCACGTGAAAGCACGTACATTTCATCTCGTACATATTCAGTAATTTGTGATGAAACAATAACCACTGCAATGCTCATAGTGCCTTAAGTGCACTATGAGCATTGGGTGGTGCAAAATTTTGTTGAATTTAGCAGTTTTAATGTTTTTTGAAATGGAAATAGTTTTTAGCAATATTTTGACATTTTTCATATTCTTAAAAAAGTTCAGTTAATGTTAATAATTCATTAACCCCTGCACCATGAAGTTGTCACACAGCAGTTGTGCAGTGCAAGGGTTAAATGATTTAGAAAAATGGTAACATCTGCATTATATGAGTTGTACTAATGTTGGAGTCTAAAGGTATATGGCAGTGTATATTTTAAACATTATTTAACAAGAAATTTTAACAATTTTGGGAAATTTGTCTTAAATTGAACATTTACCAAGGTTAGACTGAAAGGTTGGTCTAAATTAACATTTAGTTTCTGGAATATACAATACTGTTACTGGTTTATGAAAGATATTTTACTATTCTTGCCCCAGACGACCAAGAATCTTGGAATGCAGTTAGAAATCTTGTTATAAAGTAGAATGTTTAATTGGGTTAAAAAAATTAAATTCTTGGCTTACGCACCAATATTGTATCTAGTGATTTGTAGTAATTTAAATTAAATTGAAGATAATTATAATGCTGTATATGGTCCCCCAGAAAACCATGCCACAAGTTCATTATTTAAAAATGTAGACCTGTGTAGTTTCATATGAATTTTTATGAACTAATATCCTAGTCAGTTTATTATATTATGTAAGAAGACTGATCCTTTTGAGAATCAATTGGAGCAATGAGACGACTTGTATCGGCGATCAAGGTGCTCCCAAGTGCACACTTTCCCCTTGTACCAAGACTTGGAATAAGTTGTAAGCTTATTCCAAGTCTTAGTACAGGGGTAAAGTGCATGACTGGGAGTGCCTTGATCGCTTGTTAGAGTTGCCTCATTGCTCCAATTGATTTTCTCATTGATATACAATATACCACATTAGTGATTTCTTTGTAACTGATCCTTTTGATTCTGACCCTGACAGGTCATCTGTTGGTCCAGAATTTGCCCGGTGCCGAGGTATAGGTTTTGTAGTAGTTGCACTGATTTTCCTTGGCATTGGGATTGCTCTTATTATTACAACTCTAAAATTCACATCATCATACCCTGGCATCTATGTAGCATATATTGGTAAGTATGTGCTTTTTATTTAAAATGTTCATGAATTTTAATGCTGTTTATATTGATTATTCCTTATTCACAAATGGACGTACAGTACTCCCAGAAGGTTTTCCCCCAAATAATTCAACAGTTAACCGTTTAGCATGCCACTTACAGTAAAAAATAAGAGCATAGATAAGCATTTTCCAGTAGGTGTGCACTACCAAAGCATAATGTATTGTTAATAGTTATTTAAGTACTTTTAATGGCATATGTATAATTTACCTGTACATCAGTAACCTTCTATGGATAATTAAAATTGTTATTCAGTGACAGAACAGGAAAGTTGTCTTGGATACAACAGTTTTATCACACTTTTAAGACCATATCTAACCTAGTCAGTAATTTTAGGTGTGGATTGAACTGATTGATATACAAGTTATAAAAAATTAGAATGGCTCTTAACATTTTCTTTGAATACTGTACAGTGTATTGAAGTATAACCATTAATGTTCAATGGTGACTGATATCAGCCTCAGCACACTTAAATGAAGTCATTGAATGCTTTGATTGGAGAATGGTCTGATTTGTACATGTTAATTATATTGGATCTATTGCATGTCCATTTTTATCAGTCAAAATTTTATTATAGATTGTTAATACTAACTCTAATTCTGGCATGCTGAATCCAAAAAGGAATGAAAATTGTTTGTTCATAAATATCCATGCTAGTGCTGGGTAAATAGAGCTAAATAACCTATGAACTCTTGTATATGCAGGCATTTTCTAGATGGAATGTAATGTGGTACATGACTTGCATAAAGGTCCAGTTTCTCTACAGAAACCAGCAGTAATACCCATCATTCTAGAACTCTGCAAGTCCTGGTAAAAGCGCTTGGCTTGCTCGTCACTCACAGCATCCAAATTCTCTAGGAAAATCTCGGTGAAAGTGCAACAACAAATTTTTGGTGAAATTTGGTAATACATTGCCCTGTAGTTATCAAGTAATATTACTAACCAACTCAGCTTTCAGAGCTATTGTTATCAAGAAATCTTTTCACTATTTTAAATGACTCCCAAGCTGCTGGTTCAACACTGCAATTTATGTTCAAAAGTTTTTATGAGAACATTGAGAAAATGCCTTCCTGCATTTTAGCATCAGTCATATTAAGGAAAAGCTTTTTTTAAACAATGAAATGTTTGATGTTTATCAGGAGCTTTAACAAAGTTTTACATCAGTGCCCACTTTTTGTGCAACGATGGAAGCACAAATGGTCTCTATGGTCTTTATAGGCCAAAACAATCATGACTGCAAGAAACCATGTGTAGATAGGTGCCACAGGTGCTTAACCCAATTGCCTTTAAAGCGCACACCACAAATTTTGAAATCACTCGCGAGTGCAATCTGCAGTGGAAAAGGTATTTGTAATTTGAAGGTACACTAAAGATTGAATAATTTTAGCTAACTTTTACATGTTAAATACGAGAAGTAAATTACTGTTTCAATCATAATTTTGTTTCTTTCCAGTGGCTTTCCTCATCTCTCTCATTCTCTTCTACCGAACGGTGTACTACTGCTCCATGAAGATAAGTCTCATTGAAGGGCCCTTATAAGTTACTTTCAAGGGTACGAGATTTCTTCATTAGTCTGGTACCTTCTTGTTCTTGTTACAAATTAATTTTAGATGGTCAGTAGAAGGGTTTAATAGAACACAATATATTTGTGACTTACCTTTTTGCTAAGTTGTTGAACCATTCAACAACAATTAAACTGACTGTCTGATTTGTATAAATGATTGGCAATTTTGATAATTTTGTAAGCTTTTTACATATTGGTTGGTTTTAATGAGAATCTTTGGGTTATTGTAATTTTGTATGTCTACACATAACTATACCCATGTATAAATTACCTGGTGGTATGGTTTCCATGATCATTTTTGCCAGTCATATTAAGTATTATTCTTTTACACCTTTGTAACAATTTTTTTTATTGTCATTTCATGCCCTGTATACTGAATTTTATCAGTCATTAGGAGATAAATTTATGCCACATAGTGAATCATGTATAAACCATCATAAGACATGTTCAATGGGAACTCTTTAGGAAGCAAGATTAAATCTACTTTCAAGGTCATTTATGGTCGGTCTCCATCATATGAGATACTGTAGTCATTTTTGGGCTGCCACAGATTTTGAAAATGGAAAGTGATAACCAAAACTTTAAATTGCCTTTGGGCTCAGTGCTTTGCTGTTAATTATATAGCAAGTCTCACCTTGAATGGAAAAGTCACCATTATCACTTCTAATTTGCATTAATAGCCATTGTTCACATTATATGATTAAGGATTATAGAATTATCTTTTTATGTATATTAAGGACATTAATTCCTACTGTTTAAATTAACAATTGTCAGGATGCTCTTGTTGTCTTGAGATTGTTACTCAAAAAAGTTGGTAATTGAAGTCGTAGTTTATTTTAAGTATAGAAACCTGTGATAAGCAAATGATCTTAGGAATCTGTCCTCTTTGTACTGTAGTACTATTATGCTCACATAGTACTGAATTCTTAAATATTCTTGAGGAATGCAATACCAGGCTTGGAAGATAAAGCTAACCGACTATTGTTCTCCTTTAGTACATGGAAACATCTTAGAAATGGGGTTTGAGTTTTGCTTGTTTTAGTAAAGTTTGTTTAAGAATTCAATTCTTTGTATCTTTATATAAATATTACTCGCAGCTTTCAATAGGTTTGATCCTTAGATGTGCCCGTCCTGTCAAATTGTCATCCAAAAATAAGCCTTATATACCAGTTTGGCACACTTTTTAACAATCTAATAAACTCTTAGCCGTTTAAAAATAAGCACCACATCTGGGTAAATTTATTTTTTGAATGAAGATGGTGTAATAAATGGGGTATAAAGCATGTTGAAGCAGTGTATAACAGTGAGGATATATCATTCAAACTAGTGAGATGGGATTACAATCCAAGAACCAATTTTATATTTAAAATTTACATTTGTAATTTATCATATTAGATTATATATGCGTGAGCGAGTTTGAGCAGGATTCAAAATGGTTGGTATTTTAATAAATCCACAACTTTCCAAAGTTTTTATTTATTGATATGGTTATCTGACCTCGAATTTTAAAATTGTCACCAGCCAAGTATCTTCATTGACTAAAAATTACTGTAATGGGATTAAGTAACATCAGGTGACTGTAGAGAGCATGCCAGATTTGCCACTAGTTAGTCCACTCCTGCATTTAATTATTGTATATAATGATGTGTCATTAACACGTATTTAAATAAAATGAACTTAAAATCGGAAGTCAGCATCCCAGAAAGCGTACGATGCATGACTTGCAGGTCAGGTTACACGGCTCGTGTTGCAGGCTATCATGGGAGGGTCATCACTCGAGGCCATTACATCGCCAGTCTACTGGCATTCAATAGTGAAACTTTTTCTTGTTATACAGGAACTATATATATGGGTGAAAATATCTTCATGCATTATCCTATGATGTTTTGGAGAAAGATTAGTCTTAAATTTATTTATGTATACTTGATGTAAAATGTATAAGTTGGAAAAATTGTGCAGTTAAAAGGTTAGAGCTCTAGTGACATTCCTATAATTATCTGTACATAAATTATCTGGGGCTACCAGAGTATTTGTGTAGAAAGTGTTTATGCTGTATACAAAATAAAGTCACTTTAATGTGTCAAGTCAGTCTTGCATTTATTTTATTGCCTTAAAGATTAAATTATTATGGATGGCTAACTCTGTAGGATGTTTTGTATCAATGCAGCAGCGAGGAAAGATTACTTCAAGCACTTTCTGCATGAAGGTTGAGATAATATTTACAACAGCTACAGGTAGTAATGTGGAACCTTTTGATTGTACAGTACAGTATTTGACCCTCTTCTATTTATTCATACAGAAATACTGTAGCCTGAGCTACTCTATCCTCTTGGGATGTATTATCTAAAAACAGGCGTTTGTAATATTTAAAAAGA
The DNA here is from genome assembly GCF_040958095.1 of Procambarus clarkii. NCBI lineage: Eukaryota > Metazoa > Arthropoda > Malacostraca > Decapoda > Cambaridae > Procambarus > Procambarus clarkii. The sequence continues at coordinate 32,912,540 of NC_091170.1, forward strand.
CTCAAATTTAAAAAAGTGAGCAATAAAGGAGACTGAAGTTTCATAACTTTTATTGTTAGCAAAATATCACATACCAGTTTTATGTAACAAATAACAGAACCTGTCATACTCCAAAAAAGAATCCTAATGCCTAGTTTCAACTCAAAACAGCCCTAAGTAATTACACTTAGATTCTTGCCAACCTGCTTAAAAGCTTCAACAGTGCGGTCGATGTCATCAAATGTATGGGCTGCAGAGATTTGCACTCTGATTCTTGCTTTGCCCTTTGGTACTACAGGATAGCTGAAGCCAATCACATATATGCCTTTCTCTGTTTGGGGTAACAAAAAGTCAACTTAAGCATAAGAACAGTACTGTATGAGTGATGGGCAGTATATAGGAGCTAATGACAAGCCAAATAAAATAAAACTTAAAATGCACTACTGTATATGTTGGTATTTCAGATTTACAATGGATTACTAGCACAGATGAAAACAAGTCCCCTTTTTTAGAAAAATTAGGAAATATTTTTGATCAGGGGAATACTAATATGATTATCAAGCCCAGTCTGGAGGGCTAAGAACTACAGTACTGAAACTTGAATGGGAATGGGCCACCTTTGAGTGGGAGGGATAATCTGGAAAATAAGCAGGTGAATTCCAGATGCTAGAAATAAACAAGTGAATGCAGTGGAAAAACAACTATGCACATTTCTAATTCCCCACTCAGTTTCGGTAAACTATTTTAAACTGACTTTCAATAAATATGATTTTCACCTCAGAATATTTTAAGTGAAATGGGGGGGAAAAATACATGTTGCAATTAAAAAGCTATCATAATGTATACACCACACATTCATCCTACCATGAATGTGTGTGATGTATACAAACACTAGCCAATGAAGGTGCTTACCATTCTTTTGATAAGTTTTTTTTACTTTCAAATATAATTTTATTTATTTGGAATTGTATGATCTGTGATACTTCTAGAATATCTTGAAAATTAAGTATTACTTGTTGGGGAGGAGAGAGGGGGGGGGGCAAGGTGAACCCTGAGGCAATGTAAGTTAAATGTAACTTACCCATGTAAAGGTCGAAGTGTGAAAAATCTATTCACTACCTATGCTATGTTCCTTAATTTTGTTTTAGCATTTCAAAACATCCAATCAAACAAGGTAATGCTACTTGTTTCCTCTTTCCAGCATTTTTACCAACTTTTGACTAAAGTCTAATATAACAAAAATTTAGACAACCACTGTTTCCAAGCACCTTGATTGCACCTGGCACTTCATTAATACAGTACTATACTTTCTCATTACCTAATCCTGTATTTGGCATTACATTCTTAACACATATAATCTAACTTTTCTGTCAGGATTTTTACATTTATATTTACACCAATCAAGAGGCATTATAATAATTTCTTTGCTGCACTATTTGTTACCTTCAATGCAAATAGAATGAAAAACCACTTACAGTAGTTATATTTTATTCTTATATTTTGTCTGTAAAAATTATTAATTATGTCAACCTGTCTAATTTAAATATTAAACAGCAGCACACAACAACTTGTACCTACCTAACATTTGGTCAGCAAAATTTGAAGCAAGACGAGCATCTCCCAGCATGACGGGACAAATGGGGTGGTTATCACCCGATACAGTGAAGCCTGCATTTGTCATTTGAGACCTGAACCTCTCCGTGTTGGCTTGAACTTGCTCAGCAAACCCTGAACTTCCAAGGAGCAAGTCAAATACCTGTGGGCATTTGTAGTAAACATTACAGTAAAACATTCTTCATAACACTGATCTTTTTAAATGTAAATTTCAAATATTTATTGCTAATTTGTTATGTACAATCTATACAAGTGAGAATGTCTGTGTGTTTGTCTAAGGTTGGAGGCTAGATAATTGAGGATAGCCTCCCCTAACTATCCAAGGTAACATGGGGAGTATGGGAGTGTCACAGGCCAGTTGGGTTAGCCCCAGTATCACAAATATCAGCATTTATAGTGACCACCTGCAATTATCATGAAATCAAGTCTGAAATTAGGGATGCGAGTTTTCCATAGTTATTAGCAGTTTTTTTCAGTGCTTTTAATCACTGCTTAACACTTTCGCTGCCCTGGCAGGCTACCTGACGCGTACTTCAAGGCAGCCCGAGCGGTGAGCGTGAACTTCCCATAACCCACAATTGTTTTATACTATTTTTAGCTTTCTGACCTCAATTTACGTATTACATCATTCAATTTGGTATCAAATTGTTCACAATACAATGCTCTAAAAAAATATGTTCATATAAGAACATATAATGCTCACTTTCCTATACTTTAGACCCGCCACAAACTGCAAGGTAGCAAGCTCACCAATACACAAAAATGTTTATACTGTACTCCTTTTAGCTTTCTGACCTAAATTTCGTGCTACCTCATTCAATTCTTATCAAATTGTTCGTAATGGAATGCTGTAAAGGGATATTTGCATATAAGAACATACAAGTCTCACTTTAATATACTTTTGACAAAAATTCAATATCTTTTCCCTCATACGCGTTTCTTTCAATGCTTTTGTCATGGATTGGCTCTGCTCTTGATCAGTATCCATCTGGAAATCAATTTGCAGTGTTTATAAAGCCAGTAACAACAAATACCCGAGAAAAAATAACCAGAATGGGTAACTTTTAGACTCGAGGGGAAGGCCGCGGCTGTCACGAGCGAGGTCACGAGAACAGCGAGCCTCTAGCATAGGTGGGAGTGCCCACGACAGGGTCAGGATACCACGTGGGGTATACAGAGAATGGAAAGAAGTTGAAGCACATTTTAAAATAAGTCATACCCACTCTAGTTCCTTTTCTACTATGCCAGCTAATTTCTACATCTTGTGCATCAATAAGTCTTTTTGTGTAGGACACTGTCAAAAGGCATTCTGACAGTTGAGAAAGAGGCCCTGCAAAAACCTGTATATGATACTGTATGCATAACACACAATAACCTCAAAGAACAAAAGCCAAATTCTCAGTAATATTTGTGCCCAGGACAGAATCTATTAACTTAAGCCTGATTACATATACTGTACATTGTTGCAGTGAATTTTGACTAACCTTGCTGGCACATGCCACTACAGGTGGTGGCATAGAATTTGAAAAGAGATAAGGTCTTGCCCTTTGCCTGAGAAGTGTGATCAGCTCTTTTGGGCCAGTAGTGTAGCCTCCAGCAGCACCTCCCAGTGCTTTGCCCAGTGTACTGTTGATTATGTCCACTCGATCAGTGGGTATACCAAAATGCTCTTCTGTTCCTCTGTCCACAAGAAAAAATATGCACATATAGCTACCAAACATGTTTAAAAAGAAGCCATTAAGAGCCATAGAAATAAATTGGTATTTACAGTATTTATATCTTTTTGGGTTTTATGGTAAATTTGTTTTTCATGTTTTACAGTAATTATTTGCATATTACAGTATTGGCATCTGCTGATAATTGTTGTTAAATTATGTTAAGACATTTACTGAGTATTTAAGCCTTGAATTTTATTAGCATTCAAATGTTTAAGACTAAATTTAATGATTTGTTAACCTTCCTGTAGCTCCAAAAAATCCGGTAGCATGGCATTCGTCAA
>NC_091170.1:32923631-33058236 GCF_040958095.1 Procambarus clarkii
TAACCGACTGGTTAGCAAAGCTCTCAGCTTTGCTAACAGGAGTCAGTAGTCGTCTGCTCCTGTACTGTATACAAAAAAGGTGGCGAGAAGTTTACTACATAGGCAAAACATATGTAACAAAGGCAAACAACTCATACATAGTGTTGACATTATACAGCAATAGCGGGTAACACTCACTCCTCCAGCTGGTGACTATTGCAGCCATTGTGACTTTGTGCGGCGTTGATGGCGCCCTTATGTGAGTGTGGTGTAACCTGTGATGCTTCCCGTCTCCCTGCAGCAGCACCAGCACCCTCAACACCTGCTGCTGCTTCACTCCTCAACACACCACGTAAGAAGCCGGCCGGTATCTACAAGCACAAGCGGCAAGGTGAGCACTCAACACGGCCCAACACCCAGAGGATCACTGCTTATTCTGGTTAAATGAAAGCTCAGGGTGGATGGGGGGGTGGGGGGAGCAGCACCCATTGCCTACATATCCCTTTACAACTAATATCACGCTACAAATACAACCAACCTCCTTCAACATATAATATATGCCAAATCCCGAAAGATACTTGCAAGTATTTACGTGTTTAATACTAATGGTCTCAAACTGTTGACATTTACTAGCAAGGAAGGAAAAATTGTCCCAAATAACTGAAGTTCGGCATTTGGGAGCAGAGTGAGCGAGCCAATGGAAGCAGTTGGCAGGGTACTACGGTCCACCATAAATATCCATTACCAGCCTGTTATACCTACCATCACCTCTCAATTACTAGGGTCTGTATTTTCCTGTCATGTGCCTATAGAACATGGACTGCTGCACCCAAGCATTTTCCTTAGCTTAGTACAAGTCAAATAGGCACTAAATTAGGCCTAAAATTGTGTATGTTAAGCTTAGAATTTATTATTGGGGGGGGGGGGGGCTATGATAGGTTAGGCTAATTATTGTCAGTTTTACTTTTTTTACGCCCTTTGGGTTTCCAATAGTACAACAGGCTATATTTTGTACATTTCCTCTAAAATAAATATAGGTTGTATAATTTTTGAAGGGTAGGTTGTACGGTATTTTAAAAAGGTTCGCGCAAATATGATTGTCAAGTCAAAGACATGATCTTTCTGAACAAATTATGTGGAAAGGCATTACTGAACTCTAATAAAAAACGAGACCTAGAAGTGGTTTTGGATAGTAAGCTGTCGCCAGAGGAACACAAAGAACAGTGTGAGAGGAGCGAATGCGTCGCTTTTCAACTTCAGATTTGCTTTTAACTATATGGATGGTGAAATACCGAAGAAACTGTTCATGACTTTTGTGAGACCAAAACTAGAATATGCAACAGAAATATGAATATGCAGTACGGTGCCCAAATCTCAAGAAACACAAAGAAACTGGAAAAGGTGCAGCAGCATGCTACAAAAAATGGCTTCCGGAACTGAAAAACAAAAACAAAAAAATTACGAGGAAAAACTGGAGACATTAAACATGCCAAAACTAAAAGATAGAAGAAAAAGAGGTGATGCCACATACAAAATTCTAACAGGAATCGACCAAACTGACAAGGAGGAATTCCTGAAACCAGCAATACCAAGAACAAGAGGACACGGTTTCAAGCTTAGGAAACAGAGGTGCCCAGAAAAACATTAGAAAGTTTTCTTTTGCAAACAGAGTGGTAGACGGTTGGAACAAGCCAAGTGAGACAGTGGTGGAGGCCAAAACCGTCAGTAGTTTCAAAGTGTTATACGACAAAGAGTACTGGGAAGACGGGACACCACGAGCGTACGGTTAGTACACGAACGAGGGAGGGAATTATCAGGGGCAAACGCCAAGTCATTACGACTATATAGCACTTGGAAGGGATCAGGATAAGGACCTGGTATGGGACGGGGGGAAGGAATGGTGCCCGACCACTTGGACGGTCAGGGACTGAACGCCGACCTGCATGAAACGAGACTGTCCTGTATGTAAATCAAGTTCAAGTATGTTTATTGAGATAAGCAATAAATACATCTCAAAGGGATAGAGTAGCTTAGGCTATTTCTACCCCCCTATTATGTAAATCTATGTATAGATATACAGGATCTCATCCTGTAACTACACTTAGGTAATTACACTCACGCGCGCGCACACGTCTCAAGGTGACCTTCAATATCAATTCCCAATAATATCCGACTGAAAAATTGTATATAAAAAAGGTTTGCTCAAAGTAGAACAATAATGAAAGGCAGCACACAACTTCCCTTGTCGCCGCCGCCACCTTGATCGGTACACGTCCTCCCACTAGTGTTTCTTGGCTTCTTTCCTCAGTGTTCTGGCTACGATCAAGTTGCGCACAGCTGATCACGGCTACAGTCTGAAAGAATGTAGAAATACTCATGTTACGAGTAGTATACATTACCAGACGTGTTATCAGGAATACACCCGAATGTAGTACAAAGCAACATGGGAGCACGTGTGTAACTTGTACGATAATCTGAAATAAGTGCACACACTTCAGTTTCACTCATTTCAAAAGTTATAAAATGAAACGCAATCTTGATTGAGCTACAGTGGATTGTAACAACTAAACTTTAACACCAACTGGTAAAAATTGGTAAAATTTATCAATAATTATCGTTCTACATACCAACAGTTGGTGGCCATCTTTCCTGGCCTGTACGTAATCTATCAAATATGAATACAAATAAAACTCCACGAAAACAGGCGAAGCATGTAGATAAACACTAAGATGATAATATAATTGTAACTAACATTTCGACTGTAAGGGTCGTATCAAACCTAACCACAGGTACAAGCAGTACTTGCTAGTAACGATAAGTAAGTAAGTAATTATCAAAAGAAGGCACCAAACCGGGAATTGCTAGTAACGATAAGAGGTACGAGAGGGGTCTTAGAATCAGTGGGTTGAGGGCAGGGATTGCGTTACAATGTTTAAGTGTGAAGTACTAATTTAACAAGATTCATTCTTCCTTAATAAGCTGAATAATCCCTCATGTCTCACTTTCACACCACCATCTTGATCATCCCTTCCTCGGTGTTTTTCCTTTATAAGTACCAATTGATTTGACAGTCGACATACATGCGAAACGCCATCTATAAACTATATCTGCTCTTATTTTCTGGTTTCTATATCAATATTTCGTGTTCACTACTACTAAATGCCAACGAAGCATGTGGGTGAGGCTACGGTCTGTGGAGCCCGTTGACCGAACAGTTACTTGCAATGATCCAGCATTTTTTTTTTTTTTACTGAAGGAGTCTGGCGCAATTCACGTGAAGAAAAGCTTAATAACTTCTTTTTTTACGAGAGTGTAAATAGCGCTCAGCGTAGAGAGTATAACTTATTGAGGCTTTCAAGACGACGCGACATGCGACCTCTAATCCATGCTGATCTAATGAAACAATGTTCACCTATGTTGACCAGACCACACACTAGAAGGTGAAGGGACGACGACGTTTCGTTTCACAATCGACTAGAGAATGGTCCAGGACGGACCGAAACGTCGTCGTCCCTTCACCTTCTAGTATGAGGTCTGGTCAATCTATATCCCCTACGCACAAATATAAAGTGCATCAGATTTAAGGGGATTAATGGGGAAACATTTTCTATCATCCTGGAAATAAAACGTCTTCCTGTGACAGTAACTGAAGACATAATATACTTCCCAACGTCAAGTGCAACAAAGCCGTAACGCCCTTCAAGTTAACTTGATACCTAGGCGGGATTACCATCAAGATCTTCATATTCCCTGAACCACAAGTTCAAGCCTCACCTAGACCTTGATCATGGTCGCGGAAACCACCAGACACCTCGATCGTCTCCGGCTGGCGCTGCTTGCCCATGACCAATGTGCCTTTATCTTATTCTATTTATCATTATATACTGTGCAGGCTGATTCATTACAAATGCATATTTAAATAATACGGAACAAAAGGACTAACAAGGACAGATAAAAAGCATTGTGTAGAGGTGTTGGGTTCAAGTTACAGCCCCTCTCCTGTGTTAGGTAAGTCCGCTACGGGCTTACCATAGCCCGTGCTACTTGGAACTTTTTGTTCCAAGTAGCGAATCTTAAACAGCAACAACAACAGGTGCTGGGGGAGGTGAGTGAACGGCCGGCTCGATGTGTGTGTGGTGAGATCAGCTGAGGCCAGGGGTAGTGTTCTGTGGTCACATAACGGCCCGCCCAACCTCATGCCGCCTTCCTCACCACACTCACCGCAGCCACCACCACCACTACCATCACACTCACTATCACCACCACCGTTAATAATCACAATCATAATCACAGATGTCACCACCAACACTATTGCCCACTCTACCTACACTCACCACAACTGCCACCACCACACTTGGAGGAAGAGGCGAAGAGAGAGGGACGAAAAAAGGGTAGGGAGGTGGAGGAAAAAGGGTAGGGAGGTGAACAAAAAAATGTGGAAACTATTAGGTATTTCTACCTGGGATACCCAACCACAGTACCTTATTTGTAAGGTACTGTGGTGTTGTTTCTGTAGGTTTCCTGTGGCGTTGCAACCCGTTCTCGCAAATTTAATTAGTCAATATTGACTTATTAAATATGTGCATAGGTGACATACTTAACATAATAGATACCCTTAAAAAAATTCATAGAAAACACCGACCTTACCTAACCTACTTAGTATGTTAAGATAAGCATCTTATTGCTTCGTAATTACAATTATTACCTAACCTATAATAGGTATAGGTTAAGTAATAATTGTAATTACGAAGCAATAAGATGCTTATCTTAAGATACTAACAAGGTTAGGTAAGGTCGGTGTTTTCTATGAATCTTTTTAAGGGTATCTATTATGTTTAGTATATCACCTATGCACGTAGTTAATAAGTCAATATTGACTTTACGAATTTGCGAGAACGGGTTGGGCTATAAGTTTCCTTATTTTAATGTTAGTTATATCATTAAAAGAAAAATGTTGGCTCACCTTGCATTGTTTCAGCTTTCACTGGTATCACTTGAGTGTTGTTGCTTGGTCATCAATATCACAGGTCGAAGAGAAAATTCCATAAAATCTCCTGTTCATGAGGCACTGAGCAACAGTAGTAATTTACCTTCCTATTAATATAAATGGTATTACAGATACTTGATTAATGTTTCACTTGGTAATGCTAATTTTGTAGCAGACAGCTTAAGAGAGACAAGAGTGCTGGCATCAATAAAGGAACACCAGCAACAGCACTGACATGAAAAAAAAACTTCACCAATAAGAGGGCTGACAGTAAAAAAAAAAGCATCACCAAGTGATTACCAGATATGTAACATTCGTCAAATCGTTTCATTACCAATCACATCACAACAACTAGGAACTGCTGCTAAAATCACAGTAACATATTAGACCTATGTAAGGCTTCATAAAATTACACAAGTTAACCAAATGATTTTCTGTGGTATTAACACTAGCAATCTTTAAAAACACTGCATATTTTATACAACTGTGCTTTGAAATGGTTGCATATGGGCCTACCTATTGCAAGTATAATATTTAAAGTGCTAAATTTTGGTATCCTTATTGATGTTTGAACAGAAGAACTGCTACCCAGAGTCAGAAGGGAAGAAATTTATAGTGGTTAAATTATGCTTTAACATATACCAACATGGTAAATTATAAGCTATAAGGTATATTATTATCTATAGAAAACGATAGTACAGTACCAAGTTTCTCAGTAGATACTGAATCATAATCCCTTAACTCAGTTAAGAGTACTGTATTATCACATTTTAAAGAAGTCAGGCATTATGATTATGAACTGAAGTGCAGACATTCAATATTCAGTTAAAACTGTATTTCCTCTGTGTACAACGATTCTCAAAGATAAAATAGTACATAAATTTCATAACTTATCAAAAACATTTGTGACACTGAAGAATAAATGTGATGCTTTTATCGCATACTGGTAGAATCTTGAGGTGTAGTTACATAGGAGCAAGTATTCAATGAAGGCATTCAGTAGCACAGGCTACCATCTTAGATAAATGTGCAACATTTACCTCAAATTGCCTCCAATAACCATCATTTCATAAAATAGAAGTTATCCACTCTCAAGCCTTCTCTCCATAGTTGCTTCTCAACTCCAATAGTGTTCTGCACGTGTGCTATTTCACCACTTGGCTTACAATGTGCCAACAGAAGTTTTCCTTGAATGCACTAGGTTTGGACTTGTGTACAGCCCAGTTCCATCACACCTACAGCACTGCAATATGTCTGACTTTCAACATCAGTCACAGATGGCATTATGTCAACTTACTTGGGCCATTCACCAGTCATGAATACATCAAGTGGCAAAGGATTCAAAACCTATATGCATGGCAAATAATTGGTAACCAACTTATTTTACAGAGCTTCACTTAATATCGTAAAAAGTATTATAATTCCCCTATTATAAAATTATGCATCCGTACGACACAGATTAGTTGTATCATGAATTTTAATTAAATACAATACTGAATTACAATGTAGAATGTCAGAGTTTTCAATTAATTTGGAACCTGTGCAAAATGAAACAAAATTGTATTCAAGTGAATGACTCTCTCTGACATATCAACCAACAGAAATATTCATATCATATGGCATTAGATAACATCAATACCAAAGTCACACTTATATGCTATGAGCACTGACCAACACTAATGGTATTCACAAGCTTCAACATTCCCATTAAATTTGTGAAAAAGTACCACAAACTTATTTTGTATTAAAATTGGAAGTACAGTATTGTTTAACTTCTTAAAACACTACAACAATTAACAATTCTTACATCACTAAGTCACTATACCAAGGTATAGTGACAAATAGGTAATTTTTGTAGGTAATGGAGTTCTCATACTGAATGATCATTCTTACCAGTAATGGGCAATCTCATATTGAATAATAATTTCCACAGGTAATATTAATTCTCACTGGTAATGGGGGATTCTGCAGGCAGTGACAATTCCTCACAAGTAATGGTCATTCTTGCAGTAAATGGGGATTCTCAGAGGTACCTGATATTATTGCAGGTAATGGGGGATTCTCAGAGGTAATAGGAATTCTCATAGGTAATGGTCAGTCTTACAAGTAATGGGCATTCTCACAGGTAATGGACATTCTCACATGTAATCATCATTCATCGAGATTGAGATGAGCTCATTCTCACAGACAATGGAAATTTCCAAAGGTATTGGGTCTTCTCACAAGTAATGAACATTCTCACATATATAAATAGTGCCAAAACATTTAGATTGATAACCAGATCAGCAAAAAATGATACATAATACTCTTATACAAGCATGCAAAACATGATTGCATAATATTTAATCAACATTGGGTCAAAGTTTTCAATGTACTGTATATTCATTGTTACACCAACGTCATCTGGCTAGATTTGCCCGGGAGGGTGGGTTGGGGGGTTATATCTGCTAATGAATTTCTAGTTTTATAAGTTTACTCTTAAAAGTTTTTAAAGTAATTTTTTTCACAAATTACATTAGTGTTGGTTTTTATCCTAAGTTATTATATCTGCGAGAAGACAGTACCATTACTGTACTTAAAAGTTTGAATAAGGACATTCTTTTTCCATAATCAGAATCAAGTTAATTTAATGAAAACAATCTGACAGTTCTATGAAGTCCTTCCCATTTTGTATGTAATTATTAATGCAAACAATGAAGCAAATTTAATGTTTATACTGTATATGCAAATTTAATAATTTCCCATTTTATTCAGAACTTGTACTATTAGAGTGTTGTGTGTATACAGTATTTAAATTTTCATTAACCTTCAAAGTTGCTATGAGTAATATTCAGTATAAAAACCAGCGTTGAATGTAATGAAATGCCAATTTCTAGGCGAGCCCCAGTGGCTCCCTGAAGCTACTACTATCGCTAATAGTGTGCTAAACTACTAGGCGCCATCAGTTGCGGATTCTTTTAGGCCTGCCGGGACCACAAGACAGAACCTGGCCACTCAAAAGAAGTACAAAGAGCTGTGGCACTTATAAAATTACAGTACTGTGAATTTATTTGTCTGCGCCACAACAAACCACGTTTGGTTAGAAGCTAGACTGCAGCCTCAGGAACCACCAAAAGAACTCCCACAATAATGATAAACAAACGATAAATTCCCAAAACTAGCAGTACAGTAGCTCGCTTGCCCAACTTCCCCCCCCCCCTCATTTGGTCGGAGTAGGAAGGCAGCCTGGAGTCAGCTGGCTGATCTACCCTCAGTTCAAATGATGAAAACACCTAGGATGCTCTGGGGAGGGAGGGGTGTCAGGAAGCCACAGGGGCTTATCCAGAATTTGGCATTTCATTTCATCCAACAATTTTCATTACATGCAGAGTCCAGCTCCAAAGAGGCGGGGACCAAAACTGGAGCGAGTATATTATTGGGATAATCTACTCGCTACAGACAATATCCCCTGGTTGAGACAATGAACCATGGGGGAAACAGTCTGTTGAAGCCAGACTATTCAGCTGGGAGGAATCTGAACTCTCCACAGCTCCCGAACTGTACTGTGCACTCGACGAAGGAGTAGAGACCAATGATCCTGGCTGGCTTGGTGAGTGTTGGTCATAAAGCCCTAACTGAGAGCTGAGGAGTCATGTCAAAACATTAAGAGAGGGTGGAGGATGGTACCAGGACACCAACCCCAAAAAGCCTGAAGAAGAAACCAGTGACGCAGCAACCAGTGAAGGGCCAATGATCATAGCAGCAGCAAAAGGGGTTGCCCCCAGAGAAACCAGAATAGCATCTGAAGCCAAATCTCGCCCTAGCTGAAAACAGGAAACCAGAGCCAGTGACAAAGCACGATCAGGAACACACTGCCATTAGAAAGAACTGAGGGTGGATCAGCCGGCTGACTCTTGCCTCCCTCATCCACCCACCAAACTATGGTGAGGTAGGGAGAATGATCTCGCTCAAGTTTTATTAATTTTCTATCATTTGTTTACATTGTTAGAGGAGTTCTTTTTGCAATTCTCAAGGCTGCAGTCTAGCTTCTAACCAGCAGTTGTCTGTTTTGTTTCACTGACTTTTTGGGTGCTTCCCTGGTGGAAACAAACACAAATAAGGTCATAGTATTGTAATTTTACAATAAGTTATCTTGAGGTTATCTTGAGATGATTTCGGGGCTTTTAGTGTCCCCGCGGCCCGGTCCTCGACCAGGCCTCCACCCCCAGGAAGCAGCCTGTGACAGCTGACTAACTCCCAGGTACCTATTTACTGCTAGGTAACAGGGGCATTCAGGGTGAAAGAAACTTTGCCCATTTGTTTCTGCCTCGTGCGGGAATCGAACCCGCGCCACAGAATTACGAGTGCCCAAAGTGCCACCACTCCCTGCACCTCTTTTGAGGGGCGCCAGGTTTTGGCTTGTAGTCTCCAGGTAGACCTAAAAGAACTCTGTGACTTCTGGCAACTAGTAGTTTGGAACATTATCAGAGATTACTGCTTCAGGGAGTCACAAAGGGCTCCCCAGAGAAAAGTAATAATGCCCCAACTTTGTTAACTGAGGTTAGAAGATGGGAAAAATTCCTAATTTACAAATAAAAACTCGCACACATACATGCATGCACATTACAAGCAAAAATGTTTTATAACAAAATACAGTTCTCACAATAATTCATTATAGGTCTTATTTTCTGTATGTCAGACTGATTATGCTTAATAATTAACACATTTCTACTTGTTGGATTTAATTTGAACATGCACAACCTTTCAACATACAATTTCTATCTCAATGTAAAACTTACAGCCAGGGGTGTATTCCATGCAACACCCCAAAGTTGAAGATAAATATTGGGAAAAGCCAAAAACAGGAAACCTTTTACTCTATTACAAGGTTGCCACTTGGAGAAAACTAAAGCTACAATTACCCCAAAATATCCACAACTCCTATCATGACAGATAATGTAAGGATGGAAGGGTAATTGGTGAAATTTGCTTTTAAATACAAAATAAACACGCCCGATGTGCTGAAATTTCAAATTGAAACATACTGTGGTGAAATAAAGTACTGTACTGGAGAATATCAGGAAATTTAATAACTTTGACTGAAATTGTACTAAATAAAGACAACAGCGGAGGGAAAGCTCAAGGAAGAAAGGTGACTGGATATGATAGAAAGATTAAGAAAGAAATAACAGAGTTTAAGATCCAGTAGGAATGATGGAATTTAGACAAATGGCAATGAGCTGGGATAGGGGTATATTTCAGTATACTGTACCTGGAGCAAACCTGAGAGAGGAGAGGACAGGAGTGTGCTGAGCACTCAACACTCTTCTCAGTGCTGAGAAGAGACAAGTAAATCTAAAATTCAAGCAGTTGATATGAGCTGAATAGCATAAGAATACATGTGGTATTAGAAAGAGGGTAGAAACAAATAACAGGAAGTGTGAGTTAAAATGAAAGGCAAAGAAATGATGTTCAGAGCAGAGGAGTTGGTAAATGATAAGATACTGTATTACATAACAATTATTTGACATGCTTAATGACGAATGATAAGAATACAGTACCAGAATTAAGAGGAGAATACATAGTATCACGAGTTGTAGAAAGTTATCCAACTTTTTAGAGAGAGAAAGTAGTGGAGTACACATGAAAAAGGTGCTATGAAAACCTATAAAAATACGAGAGCAGGTTTAAGATCAATGTTTAAAAAGGAGTTCCTGAAGGGAACAGCTACAGGTACACAGCCTATTGTGGCTGCCTCCTCAGAATATAAATCCTGGAGGCAGATATATAGAAAAACATATTTTTTTTAATTCTGAATAATATTAAAATCTTTGAATGTACTATATGCCAGGGTTCCTACACATATCCAATGGTTTTTTCTATGCAAACTTTCTGAGTTTTAGTGACTAAATTCTTAATTGTTTACAATGAACAGGCTGTAAATTTAAAATTGCACTACAAAAATAAATAAGAATACAGTACTGTATAGACAAACCTGATACGAAAGAGAAACACACAATCCTCTCTTTCTGGCAAAGATGGCCTCCTCCTCCCCTTACAGCCATCCGATCCACCCACATAAAATCCATAAATTTAAAAGAGTTGCCAGGAGTGAAAATAAAGTTTTTGTATTATCATTTTTGTCCCTATTTTCCCTGATTATGGAACCCTAATAATAAAAAAAATGAAATAGATACAGTACATCTTTGCCAGTACAGTAATTACATCACAAACAATAAAAGCAGCACTACTATCCACTAGTATAAGCCATCCAAATCTTATATATTGTTGAAAAATTCATTTGCTTATTTGAAGGCCTGGAAAAAGCTTACAAATAATGGAATTTTTGTCTATATTTAACTAGGGGACGGGGAGGACTACCACATACATACTGTAATAAGGAGGACTGATATTGGATTGAATTCTGGAATATAGGTACTGTAAGAGACAAGTAAGTAATCATCCAAAGAAGGTGGCAAGCCTGAGAGACTATATAGCACAAGTGACAGACAAGCACTAGAACCTGAAGGTTGTAAGTGCTAAAGAGAACCATGATATGTATATACGTCACTGTCTAGATTTAGCGAGCAAGAACAATTATTTAAAGAAGTGCCGGACCAACCAGGCTGTGGTGGATATGTGGGCCTGCGGGCCACTCCGAGCAACAGTCTGTTGGAAAAAGCTCTCACAAGTCACGCCTAGCCTTGGGCCAAGTGTGGGGAGTAGAACAACTCCCAGAACCCCATCAAGCAGGTATCAAGCAGACAGGTGCAACATCAATAATGATAGTTCCTCCGGCATAAAGTTTGTCAAGTAGCAAGAAATGGTTTTGAATCATTACCCAATATTTAAAGAAATTTTGTTCTTATAAAAATCTGTTATCTTTAGCATAATAATGTACTACATATTGTCTTCTGAGCAAGTATTTAGTTTAGTTAAGGTTTTTGGCAAAATGGTTAAGTTCCTGACATGTAAATGTTATCATCTCTTGCAAATATAGTGAACTTAATTTCTTATTATGTAAAACTAGTCTATACAACTATACTTGATTACAGTAGTACCTCAATGGTACAACAGTGTATGAATTACACCACTGCCACTATGGTACAACAGTGTATGAATTACACCACTGCCACTATGGTACAACAGTATGAATTACACCACTGCCACTATGGTACAGTAGTATATGAATTACACAACTGCCACTATGGTACAGTAGTGTATGAATTACACTGCCACTATGGTACAGTAGTGTATGAATTACACCACTGCCACTATGGTACAGTAGTGTATGAATTACACCACTGCCACTATGGTACAGTAGTGTATGAATTAAGGCTGCTGATTCTCAATCCATCAATCTAAGTTTTATCAGACATGGGGTAGTAGGTATAAAGCTCACTTAGCTATTCATCCTTCCTTAAGATGGGTAGATAAGAAAGTACCAATTTGTGTTGGGTACTTACTGCCACATTGGTGTGGCAAACAATTTAGCAACGACGAGTAACTTTGTCTTTTAGTTTGCTACAGGTACACACATCTGGCAACCTAGTACTTCGCTCACAAGCTGAGTCTACCAAGGAGTGGTATTACTGCCAATAACATTGTCTTTTTTTTATGTACCAACATTTCCATAATTATTGCAATTTTCTGTCATGATCAGGCCTAAAAAAATGACCAAAAGTTCAATAAGTAACTATTCATAATGCAATGGGTTAGCTTTTTTAGAATCTTGTGAATACCAAAGTATTTTAAAGCAACATTACTCTTCTTCTGATGTTATGAAACACTTTAAAAGAATGTCCTATATATGACACACAAACTTACAGCAAGTAAAACATACTTTTGAAACACACAAACCAACATGAAAGCCTTAATAAGCTCTTTCACTATCGAAAGAGAAAAAATCATCAGCTAAATTTTAATCCACTGAGAAACTTGGTGCACTTGCTTTATTCCATATACCTTATTTATAGTGAGATCAATAGTTAGACAATGTACTCCATATTAGAAAAAAATTATCCTGCAGTCAGTATATAGTAGAGTTCTTCTGTTCAGAGGTCAGCATTCTAGAATTGATTGTATTCTTTTTAAATTGTGAAGACTTTTGATAAAAACAACTGTCTTGAAACATTAGAGTATATGCATAATGGAAGACCTGATACAGCTTTCTGTCAGCAGCAACAAGCACAAAACTATAACTGTAGTGAAAAATATTTAAGTCAAATGGATTCAGCTGTATCATCCTTTATAGAAAGCTGATTGCAATAGATTGTGTAGAGATAGGTCAATGCATTTTTTACATATTTTTATCCAAAATAAAACAGCAATGAATAATATTAAGATGATCTAACGTGTCTGTATGAAGATTAAAGACGTAGGTACTGCGACATGCTTTACTACAGTATTACGAATTTCAACGAGTTATTTCCTACAAAAACATTTAAACTAGGGTGGCACTTTCTTCATATATATAACATGGACAAAAAATAATAAAAAATGCCATTACTCTCTTTACATCAAAAGTGACATTTAAAGATAACTTTAACATATCAAGATACTGCTATACCAAATGCAAAACATGAATTATTGTGTGGCAAAGCCGACAAATCAAAGCAGTATTAAGTGTCTCCACACCTAATTACTTTTCAAAAAGTAATTTCTGCATATACAGTAATATCTCAGTTCTTTTGTTTTTTTTAATACCTAATGGATTATTTCATAAATCTTAATTAAGAAGGAAGTGAAGTAATAGACAATTAAAGTAAACTGTACAATCATGGCTTCAATCTTGTATGACCAGAGTATATAAGGAATTCTGACCAAACAATAACCTTCAACAATGACTGGTAATATCTCCAATAAAGTAAGAATTGAGTTTATCCACCGTTTGCTCTTGTAGATAAGATTATTCAGAAAGAGATCGGAGCTTCTCTAATTTACATTAAAGATTATAAATTCTCAAATAAGGAAGAATAATAATGAGAATAGTGTCTCACCCATAGAAAAAATAAGCCTCTAGACTTGCAGTGGTCATTAAATGGGAGGAAGGCAACTAATAACCCAGAGCTCGTTCTCACTATTTGTCAACTGTAATATCACTTTTGTCTAACAAGAAACATACGAACTCGGGCAACCCCTCTATCGAGGCTGATGCTCATTAGCTTCAGGAAGAATTAATTTTACAATGTTTTTAAATTTCACTTAACCACCGTAATTTTTATGTTTGGGTTGATAACATAAAAACTGGTAAATTAAGTGAGAGAACAGGTTCAAATAACAACATCTATTATATAATATATACATACTAACAAACTAAATGCAATTCCACAAAATTGATTCTACTGTGTAAACTAAACACTGAAGAGAAAACTGTACCCGTAGCTCTCAAATTGTTTGGCTGTACAATACAGTATTGTTCATAACTTGATAATACATATCAAGTATCATACTACCAAAAAGAAGGGAAAAAACAGCCAATCTATCCTAAGATCACAAGAAAGAGAATACTTTGAAAGATATAGAGAGAGAGAAAAATAAAAAGGCATTTCTTCAGCTATTAATATGCCAGCTGATATCATGTCCCAGGAGAGTTCCTCTAAAAAGAGAATATATATATGTGCCAGTAAATAAGAAAATGACTAGCACATAACTGATGCCTACTATATACAGTATACTGTACTTAAATACTGGCAAAACTGGGCAGCTCATGGTTCATTAACTTTTAACTTTTTGTACTGTTATTGTTGTCTTTCCTACTAAATGTTCAGTTGCAGTGACTTGCCTTTATCTTTTCTCCATAATACCTTAATCATCACTGAACACATTATAACACCAAGCAAATGGCATCATAAAGTTTTGTTTTCTCGAAACTAATTCATGAGAATTCTTGCAGGAATTGTATATTTACAATGCAAATAGTATGATATAACATACTATATAATCTTTGGTGTCTATTTAGTTCCAAGCCCGAAACTTACTATAAACTATTTAGTCCATGCAACCCCACTTTTTTCCTTCATATATTCTGCTGATACTTCAAAACATATACCTAACATACACAAGACATACATACATACATACTGTATGTATACAGTATTAAAACATACTCTAAACCCCCTATCTATCTACTGGGTTTGCTTAATTGTTTAACTTAATAATATCCCACAGGGATTACTGATAAATTATGATGACTCTAATATGGTCAAAGAGCCATTATATAATTTGCAACTATTACCCTTAAAACAGGTATACACTGTCAATGACATAGCCACTGAAGATCTCTTCCATTCAATTAGAATGCTTTACAAATAAATATCTTAAGTATGATATGTAACTCTTTCATCCAATATGGACTTCATTTAAAGTACTGTAACATATAATACAGTTTCAATAGGAATTATTTGATGAGCTCATTGCTCAAAAAATATATATATATATTATATATATAAAATATATACATATATATATATATATATATATATATATATATATATATATATATATATATATATATATATATATATATATATATATAGACTAGCGTTTATAATGAAAGCATATCATTGGAAAACTATTGCAATACATTTGCATAAAATGCCCTCATTACAATAATAATATAGCACCAAATTTACTGTGATTACTAAATAGCAGTCAACCAAAATTCTATTCACATATATCCATTGAAGGATCTGTTCACCCTTTGATTCTTAAATTATCTCACACACACAAAAAGTAGAGACCATTTCATAATAATATGTTAGCCGCACATGAGACTCCAAGATGCTGTTAGTCTTCTCTGGACCTCATCTATCATCATACATTAGCAGTTCATTAACTTCTTTTAAAAATTTTCTCTTTCTTTAATTGATTAGGTTCATCAGAACTTTACAATAAAGGACTCTAAAACAACTGGCTGCATGTGTGTCTTTTAATATCACACCAACAACACTTATACATAAACTAAATATAATATATATTTCTTATAGCTATATTGCGCAAATACAATGTATGTATATTCTTAGATTGTTAGCCCTCATGTATTGGCAAACTCTGCATTCTAATTATATCATAACTGTTTCTTATGACAATTCATAAAGATGATGAATATCATAATTACAATTGAAAGTTCTGCAATAAAACCTAAGCCCTAACAAATGGAGGAAAACATTAGCAGGTACAGTATTAAAGAACTGATCAATCATTATAGTAGTCCTATAATCAACAACATTTTTAACACCAGAGAAAACAACTGTATTAGTGTTCCTCAAGAGTCAAGCTGATCATCTTTCTCAAGTAGAGATCTGACTGCGTGGTGCACTTCACCTTCAGTGTAAACATGAGAATGAACGAGTCGCCTTCTAACGTTTAGAAAACACATCTTGATAGCATTACATAACTGGTAAGTCACATGCATTCCTTGGTTTTTTTCAATCCAGAAAAAGCAACACAGCAGCAGCAGCCAGTTGTAACAAGGATGATATAATAACTTTTATGGGCCATGGCAAAACACAGCAGCTACAGCAACAACAGTAAGACCAAGAAGCATAATCTTAATTCTTTCAAAGGTGTAAGATGTTCTCTAGTCACAGTTAAACAAGAGTTCTGCTTTCAATGCCAAAATAACATAATTAACACTTGCCTCTATTTGCATGAACATTGTTGCTCCCGAGACAACTCATCCGAGTAAGGACGAGTGTGAATCAAGAATGCAGATTAAAATATCCATGTTAATTTCTCCAACAATAGAGATGCTCAGTCTGGCATGGTTCATAGCCTATTGACTTGTAAATCATATGGAAAAACAAATATCTTGGGGTCACATATAACTTACAGGACAATACCAGCTATATAATCATCAACACACTGGCACCCACCACACTCACAAATGTGGATTAGTGGCAATATAACAAATCATGGCAAGTGCTTTCAATGAATATTTCAGTGATTGTGATTATGTTATGAAAATCCTCTCAAAATGGAAGATTTTCCATACATATATTCATACCTACTAAGGAAATATCAACCAATAAAGAAGACTTCACAACACTAATCTTTCCAAATATGTAATGAACATGAAAATTATAGTTTTCATTAAACTATAATTAGTCTGAATAAAAGAATATGTACCCAGTACATATACATTTTAATTATGCTTCTCTCACAAAGTACAGTACATGAAACACAGTCAAATAATAACAGGTGGCAGCACAGTGACAGCAGGAGTGTACTTCAGTACAGCACAGAACATAAATTGTACACCTCATGGTGGCAGAGGTAGGGCAGAGGTGCTATAGTGCTTTTCAGGGATCCGAGTGCAAGATGATTCTCTTGTCGAACTGTAGTCTTCTATGATGACAGGAATTGTTTGATAGTACACGATTCCCAATAAATCCACTTACATAATTAACCAAACATTACACTAAACCATCATGACTGACAATGTCATTCCATTCGGAACATTTATCCTGAATGTTTAAAGTAACAAGAAGGAAAGTTTCCATCACTCACATAAAATAGCTTTCCCAAGCCAATGAATTATTATTTACTTAGAATAAAACTTTGAACCATGTATGAGAAACAAAACGTGACTAACCAAAATTGCATTTAAGCAAGCGCTTCTCATTCAGTATATCACTTCATCTCTAGTCAAGAAGGTACAAGTACTGGTAACTTAAAAAAAGATATTTATGCATAACTGAGAAAAGTGCATACTAAAATGTCTGCAGCTACATAAGGTAAGTCACATTTACAAATTAAAATAAAACTTTGCCAAGATATGCTACCCTTTCAAGAAAGGGGAATTCCTGGAAGGGACATGGCATCAAAGATACCAGTAGGTTGAAATTAATGCCACAAATTCTGTTACTTTTCAACTTACACGTACAGTAAATAAAAGGGGACCTATCAAGAAATACAATCACAATAATCGATACAAATTTGAAGGCATTTTCAAAATGCCCTAACACTACGAAAAACTATATTTATCCTTCAAGACCTTCGAATAATTAAAAGTACAGTATTAAAGGCAGTCCAAACAATGTCATCACTGAAAATGGGTTACAGCATTATATTTGCTCTTATGAATGACATATTTACCATTCTCCTGTTAATTTTCTGGTAGAATTTAGCAGCAACCTCTGCCACCCTAAATCTTATGATGCACTCACGAGAACCCGGCACATAGTCAACACTCTGAAAAAGATTTATTTACTTTTATTTACTTACTAAAAACGTTTTCTCCAAATTACTGCGAATATTTTTGAGACAAAATTTTAAACCATTATTTTAACCTAAGTGGATTTTAATTTATGCCTCTCAATTTATTACTTGGTGGGTATTCCTCATAACCTATTAGTTGCAAGCCATAAATTGTAAATCCAAGTCCCCACTGTAGCACTATCTACCCTTTAATAGACAACCAGTTCCATAGACTTACAAATGTATTTTATCTTTCCTGCATTGTGAAACTGATATTTCACCATAATTTTCATGGTCTGGTGAAAAGTGGCAGGATAAGTTAAAAAAAAAAAAAATAACCCATTCATTATCTTTACATTTTGTTTGCAAATCTTAATAACTTAAATAAAGTATATAACTTAAGACCAAAAATAAACTATCCAGTAAAACAATGGCATGTCATAAATCTATTTCAGACTCTCATGGGAGGTTAAAGAAATACTACAATACTGTACATGAAAACAAACACTCTTATAAAAGATTTCGAGACAAAACACAAACAAGCGTGTTTCCTTCAACAAGTACAGTATACTAATTATGAGAATTCGCTGTAATAAGCCGCTCAAATTGTTGAGATTCAGAAAACTTACCCTTTACAACAACTTTAGAGAAGAAACAGAGGTGACATGATCAATACATATATAAGACCGTGAGGGGAATAGAAAAACTGGATACAGGAAGCCTATTTAAATTAAAAAAGAGGTAGGACAAAGGGACATCAGTGGAAGTTGTACATGCAATTGTGTCGGTGAGGGGCAAGGAAGTTCTGGTTCCCCTTACAGGTAGTTTGTAATTTGTATGCACTGAAGAGGAGGTTGTTGAAGCCAATTTCATGCAAAACTTTAAAAAAAAAATTATGAAAACGTTAATGTTTGAGAGAGGTAATCAGTGTGTCCAATTTAAACGACTAGGATGCGGGGCATAAAGAGCAAGATTTCACTCCCTCCACTGTTACTGATAGATAACCAGGTAAGCACTGAAAAAAGTCATAGAAGCAACCTCCATCAATAACTTCAAAGCTATATGGAGCTAGACCTCACTTTACTATAGTCACTATAGGGGAGTTAAGCTAGTGCATAAAATACCTAGATGATTGCAAATAGTGTAGCAGAAGGATGGAAAAATGTAAACAAGAGGGTTGTGTAAGCTAAAACTGACAGTAGCCTCAAGGTATCACACGACAAATATTGTGGGGAAGATGGGAAACCATGAGAATAGCTCTCATCTCATAACTAACTTTGGTAATCACTGCCATCTATCCTCCAAGTAATACAAATGCCAAGCCATTGCAAACCCCTGATTCTTTGTGTGGTAAGTTTAAATTTCAAGTTTTAATACAGTTCACAGTTTCAACACAGTTAATGGGAAAACAATGATCATCTAACCAGTTTTCAGTAACCAAACAATATCCGTGGAACATATCTCACTCATTAATCAATACATGCCTGTATTCACATTTAAAAATTGCCTCAAAAAAGCTCCACCCAAAAATGTAGACCAAGATATTCCAAACTTAAGAGAAAAATAAATCAACAGATACCAATGAGAATACTGTATTTATATTACAAAGAAGTAAACTGAATGATGCTGATTCAAGAGATCTACAAACACACCATAAAGGTAAAATTATCAGTAAAAAAAGAAAGTATAAAACAAAGGAATGCAGCCATATCCATATACAGTATAAAAATAGGATATTGATTAAAGTATGAAAAGGCAAAGAAAGTGCTATACGTAATAACAACATGGTGAATAATACGTTTCCCTAAGATCTTAAATATTAAAAAACTGTTTATTGAATATAGTCAAATAGAAAGAATGTGAAGTAGAACAATGTCGTATTAAATTTGTACATACCAAGGGTTGCCCTACCCCTGTATTAGCCACCATTCGATTGATATCAGACAAAGTAAGATTGGATGGCAAATCACAGAGCTGGACAGTGGGCAGATCATGTTCATCAGGTGATTTAGTCGTGGAGCCTGAACTGATTACCCGCCGGATTCCACCACCGGAACGATGCACAACTCCACTATTGCCAGGCTGTTGGGATCCTGCTGTCACTATGCGCCGACCCCCAGTATTTGCCTGAAAATAAAACAATCTAGCTTTAATTTTTATCATGGGTTAATTTGATATGTCTGCAACATTTTGTCTTCTATACTGTACAAATAGCATAATGTAACTGTTTAGCCCAGAATTTACATCTATAAAGTAGACAGATGTTATCTGTCAAAACAGTCCAATTAAAATGAATTCCTAACCTGTGATGACCCATCTGAAGAAACAACTGTCCTCTTTACAACTTTAACTTGTTGCTGCTGCTGTTGCTGTTGCTGCTGCTGCTGCTGTTGCTGCTGATGTGTGGACTGATTCATTTGAGGGATCTCCCGTAACTTGATCTGAGACTGTGGCTGCTGCTGCTGTTGCTGTTGCTGCTGAGGCATTGGTACCTTTCTTACTATCTGACGTAAGGTCTTGACTACAGGTACACGTTGTTGCTGCTGTACAAATATGATTTCAATTAGCATAGAAATAGTAAAATAAACCATATTAATCTTAGATGAATCAATGAGAAGTAATATGTGTACTATCATAAATTTTCTATTACAGGTATATGCATGTTCCCTCCCAAGTGAAATCGGGAGGGTGAAGCCTAGTACAAAGCCTTGTAGCACCCATTGTCCTTCAGTATCACACTGTAACATCAAGTCCAAAGTTTTGTCCAAAGTATTAGGGCATCTCACCATTATTTACAGCATACATATACACACAAACAGCTGATTTGTATCTCCATTCACTCTGGCATCATGCATCAATATGCAATCATTGTCCCAGTCACACACTCTTTTTTTCCTAACACTCACAATTTCTCTCAGAAATATGTTTACTGTCCAGTTTTTCATTATTTTTAATTGCAACCAGAAAATGTTTGATCAGTTTTATTTTCTAAATAATTCCCTGAATGTTTCATGGAATTATTTTTTGTTCTTGTCTTATTATTTTACCTTGGCAGGGAGTAATTTTCTAAAGTGAATATTTTATAATTGATTATATTGATGTATTAATTTTTTATTGGAATAACCAACCTCTCTCTTTATATTCTCTACCTTTATCTTTTCCTTTATATTTACATTCCACTTTTTTTTTATCTTTCTGTATTAAATGCTGTTTTTCAAGTTATAATTCAAAGTTTTCTACTCCAAAATTTTACATTTGCAAGATATAAACATCTTTAACTCGATCTAATATATGTTCACCACTCTCTGAATGCTCTTGCGTTCAGAAGCTTCAACAGCTTGGCCAATATTTTATTCTCTCTATGCTTTTTTACTTTTTTATCTCATGAACGATTTATGCTTCAACACTTATCTAACCTCAACACCATTATACTCTTCATTTGCATTATTACAACTGTTATTTAAAAACAAAATTTTTAGGCCATTCTTTACACTATCAAAACTGTGGACTGTCCAAACTGGATAAAGTCTAAATCTCTTTTAAATTAATTGCCCTGATTATTTCATCTATTTTTTCACCAAAATCCAATTCATTACTATCTATCTCATTACAAAGTCTGTTTCTACTTAGTCTCTTGATTTGACTAACAACACTAACCAGGCCAACTGTGACTCTTACTACTCAACTCTTCCCTTTCTCCCTCCTGTTCTTCCTCCTCTCTCTTAATCTTACTCATCCCCTCCTTGTCTTTCCCATTCCCTCCTTCTGGTCTTCCTTCTTCAATAATCTTTCTTATATGGCTAAACATGTTACTGAGGCCTTATATTACTGAACACATCTCAATAAAATCTTACAAAACAAAATCAATGATACAATCAAATATTCACAAATAAGCTGGTCAAAGAATTAAGTCATTTAATTATTTCCAGCTACAATACCAATACTGTATTGTATCACTGCCATGACTAATAATTTTCTGATGGGATGCCAAAGAGGGAGGCCATCAATTAAATTGTGTAATAATTAAATCTAAAGTGTTATATTTCAGGCCTTGATCATATTCTACAAATGGTTCTCAAAACAGTGTTCCAAGCATGAATAATTTACCAGTCTGTTAAGATCAAGGAGTACATTGAACAAAGGATAATGAATAATAATAAACAATTGAATAACCTTCCTGTATAACTCAAGCAGTAAACTGATACAATTGTCCCACTGAAAACTGTTTAACAGCCATTCAAAAGTATTAGAACAATCAAGGAATGTTGAAGTTTGGAACTACTTTGGATTATTCAACCCGAGTTGAGGGTGAACAGCTTTCGTGTAGATTTCCGAGATATTTGATTCAAATGAAATGACAACAGAATATGATCTATACATGCAGGATACCTTTTTTTTAACAAGTTGCACATATGTTATACTCACTTGCTGCTGCTGGTTCATTAAAGATGATGTGCTTTCCACTCCATCCGAGATTGACTCACTTGCCTCATATTCTGTTATTATTGGTCCAATTGTGTTACCTTCTTCATCAACAGGAATCTATTAGATTAAAGAAAGATCAAAACAGGTAGAGTAATTATTCTAAGTACTCTACCACTGAACGATAAAAATGTTTCCATATGCACATAAAATTCTTAATGTTCCTCTTACAGGCCATTTTTAATAAAATTGCAGACTGAATTTGAAAAACCTACTTTACTTCCTAAGATTGATTTATTCAAATTTTTTAAAAATAATTATGAGTCTTATTGAATTGTATCTTTTCAATATGGAATGCAGATACTGTACTGTAGTTTAATTAACCAAATTTTGTAAAACTATTGTATGTACCAGTATTACCAGGATATGTCTACAATCCTCTGACTCGTTGCTCGTTGTCAAATTATTTGCAGTATTCTTCCCCGACACCCAATTAATTAATATTAAATGATCTTAGATATTTATACTGACCTTAGATAATGATCTTAGATATGATCTTATACTTAGATAGCCTGTATACTGTCAATGCAGCATACAGGCACACCTCCAAAATCCTGATTGTATACAGTAATTATGAACCCAATCCCAATTTACATGAAATCTGAATTTATGTAAATTTGACCTTGTGTGGCTAGTTATTGCCAAATTTTCTAGTCTTCATGTGAAACTCAAAATGAAAATGAATCATAGAACATTGTTTTAATATACTCAATGATTTTCCCAAGGCACCAACTGTTTCCCGTTAAGTTGTGCTAAAAATGCAATTAAACTCATTAAAAGTTTATCCTAATATTTCCCATGCCCTATTACCTTGAGATGAGCAAAATTTTAATTTCAATCTATTGCATGATGGACAACTAAAAAGATTTCTCCCTCAGTGCTAGTAATTCTCAGGATTAAGCCTCTTTAAGCTTATTTTTCTAAAATAGGACGATGATACCAAATGAACCAGGCTCATTGACTTTTCCATGCCCAAACCCTTCCTTTAATTCAAAATTTTCTACGACATCTTGAGAACGTGTTCTATAAAATAATTAAGGAAATATTGTATGGTTTCATAATCATTTTCAGACTAACATTTCTGGCACTTTCACTGACCTAAACTCTGACCTCTACTGAATGATAAAAAACACAAGAATACAAAATATTTAGAAAAAATAGGAGCTACAGGAAATTACTTAACCAAATGATCCAGATTTCACAGGGACCCCCTCTGAAATCAGGACAATTTTCAGAAAAATTCACATTTTGGAGGGGAAATCTGGGAGGCTGTCATTTAGAGGGATACATTATAGGGTCCAGATTTGGGAGGTGCTACTGTTTAGCCAAATTTGCACATGAAATTTATTTCATTTCTTTCCTTACCTTTTTCACCGAGACTATCTCTCCCTTTAAGTTCTTTCGAGTGATTCTACGAAATTTTCGTGAGATTTTTGCAGCCTGTCTTTGGACAGTCTGAATCTTTTGCCCAACCTGGCCTTGTGTGAGAGAAGTTGCGTGTTCTTGTGGAGATGTTTGCACTACTTTAACCTGAAAATAGCAAGTGGTGAGTGAGCCAAAGCATTATCTATTGATATTATTCAAAACAAATTTTTTTTAAATAAAGATACAATTAAAACAGTGTTAAAACACCCAAAAAATAATAATAAGTTACCATTAATAATTTTTTTAAGTAGACTATATATAGTCTACTTAAAAGTAGACTATAGTCTACTAGTCTATAAGTAGGCAGGTATATATGCATTAACAATGTACTCTATGAAGGGAAGGTACAATGTATCCATCCCTTTGTATATAAAAATGTGCACCTGCCACCCACAGTATAGAAATATAGAAACATATTCCATCACATCGTGAGAAAACAAACAAAATGCTGAGTGTAGTGAAACACTCCATTCCAAAGTGGACCTCGGCTACTCTCACAGCCAGCTTCTGTATTGTCCACCCAGGACTCATATAGCCCACAAGGTTCCTGTGACCTTCATTCCCATAATGACTTATATTTTTGCAAATGTCCTGTCATGAATTTAAGGAAGGGTGACAATAGTGTGTGTAACTTAAGATATTACCGAAAGCACCAGCTGGCCGTAGTACAAAGGAATGGTATTAAATCCCTTGAAACACACCTTGTATGTGAAAATTATTAGTATATAATTAAACATAAATACTGTTCTACAAACTACTGTTAGTAGATCCAAACTACATTGGGCACCACCAGATATCACCACCATGATCACAAAAGGTTCTGGGTAGCTGGCAATCCCACTTAAGGCCTAGACCACCTAATCACAGCCGGGGATGACAGAAAAATAAAAGATGGAAAGGGAAGAGAAGGAAAGCACCTGAGGATCTGACCTAGAAATGAGTGTTTCACTATTATCACCACCCTAAGGCTAAGGCCCATAGCACACTACTCACTGATGGGATGATTTTTTTCTGCAACTTCGCAGGATGACTAAATTTTAAATTGTGCATTTAGAAAAATAAGCAAATATTTTGTATAGACTTTTGTTACATCTTATACTAAATAGCTTTACGCTTACTATGTTTGTGCTTTCATTTATTAATTCAACATATTTTTTTTGGTGTTTTATTATAACCATTGTCCAGTTATAGTACAGCTATAATGAGAATGAATAAATTTGACACGGACTGTAAATTACCTGAAGATGGGGATTCTGGTTGAAAGAAAGACGCCCACCAAGTCTGCTTCTAACATCCCTAGTTCTCGTGACACCTTCATAGTTCTGCTGATAATCTTCATAACTATCTTCATCGTACTCTTCTTGTTGATACTGACCTTGTTGGTAGTCACTGTCCTGCTGCTGCTGCTGTTTTTGATAATTACTTTCATATCCTTGGGTAGATTCATTGTATGATGGATAATTGCTATATTGATCCTGATATACTTCAACATTTTGATGCTGTCCCTTCTGGTAATAATTGTCATCATAAGATTCACTGTATCCTTTACTGTAATCATTGTATGTTTGTGGATTATCCCATGATGGAGGTGGTTCATTATATTGTTGTTCAGTATTATAATCACGGTTTCCACTATCTTCATGCTGGGTGATAACAGGTGGTGGACCTCTTGGGGGAAATGTGTCAGGTTGGGGTATGAATGCATCATGATGTTGGCTAACTGATGGTCTGTGATGAAACTCTGGAGGAGGTACATGCGTGTTATGGGGAGCAGGGTGGGAAGGCCTAACAGGATTCTGAATGAGGGGTGGAGGCACATGTTGCTGTGAGGGAGGGAGACTAGGTGGCACATTAGAATGATGTTGCAAATCTGTCGGGATCTGATGGGGTGGTGGCGGTGGATGCTGCTGCTGTGCTTCAATATGATGATGTTGTGGCTGATGATGAAGATGTTGCGGGGATGGTGGAGGGTGGAGATGATGTGTTGGTGGAGGCTGGGAATGGAGAGGGGGTTGACTATGAAGTGGTGGTGGTGGTTGATGTGTTGGTGGTTGATGGGGTGGTGGTAAATGGCGCTGTGGTGGAGGCCCATGTTGGTGAGGTGGCATATCTGGCTGCGGTGGACCTTGATTAAAGTGGTGCCCTGGCTGATGTTGCTGACCAAAATGCTGCTGTCGTTGAATATCTTGTGTAAACATAGAATCTGCGTCGCGGGGTGGTGGTTCATTAAATGTTGGTGGAATTGATCTCATTTGGAATCCTGTGTTCTCACGTGACCGATTCGCATGTTCTTGATGGTGTGATCGATCTACAGCCCCTGACCCTCTACGAAAGCGAACCTGGTTAGGATAAGGTCGGGGCCCACTTTGGTGCTGCATTGGTGGCATTCGTGGCCTCATGAAGCGAGGTCTTTGTTGGCCCGGTGGAGCTGGCATGCGGGGATTGCTTTGCTGTTGAGATTGCACAGTGTTTGCTACACCAGGGCCTGTAAACAAAATGTTAAATATTTAGGGAATTTGAATATATTATTTAACAATTTGCCTCAAGATTTTCATTTTAGAACATATTCACTCTGAAAGCCCTGCCAGCATATGCAGGTATTGTCTTGTTCAACTGCTGAACATTG
The DNA here is from genome assembly GCF_040958095.1 of Procambarus clarkii. Taxonomy (NCBI): domain Eukaryota; kingdom Metazoa; phylum Arthropoda; class Malacostraca; order Decapoda; family Cambaridae; genus Procambarus; species Procambarus clarkii. The sequence continues at coordinate 32,950,310 of NC_091170.1, forward strand.
ATGCAGTTCATACAGATACTCATCTCTTCATATACAGTATGCATCCCATCCTCTTAAAATGATAATATTTATAGCAACAACATGGTCAAACATACAGAAATGGACTGTTGAAGCCACAACAGTTAACATTTGTATTACTGAGTTAGCTCAAATGGCATACTAACAAATTTGAAAATAAAACTTGTCCAAGCAATCCTAGGCCTAATATATGCTATCTTAGGCCTAATATCATACATAAATATGCTATACTAGAACCAGGAATGTTTATGTTTGGGTTTGGCTAATAAAAATTTGAACAATGGTGGCTGCAACAGTCCATATTTGTATGCTTGACCAAATAGTTGCTATAAGTACTTTCATTCATTTTAGAAGGATGGGCTCCGGTATGACACACTTCCACTCTAGCCTAAACATGTACTTTATTGTCCACTAAGTATAGCCCTAGACTGCCAGTGTAATAACTGGCACAACTCACCAAACATGCCAAAATACAGTTCAGCCCAGTAGTTTAGTTTAGTTCATTTATTATGCACCCCATACCCATCTTGTGGGTGGTAGTGGAAAGGGTTACAACCCAGTACACTAGCTGGTTGTCAGGACTCCAAATGTTTGCCTGCTCAACAATGCACTGCTAAGCTTAAAAACATTTATAACTACAGTATTTCTACATTGTGCACCTATTTATGGTCATGAATATTTATTTAATATACAGTACAGTACCTGTATGTATATACAGTATGCACAATTGATTGACACAAATGATATTACTGTAAAAGGAAATAATTACTTGAATAATATTTATTCAATAAATATTGAAAGTAAAGAGAAATATATTCTGGAATCTATCAACTGTATTATGGCACTGGGCTGTGTGGTAGAGCAGTGGAGATCCCCTAAGCTTCACCCACTCATGAGGCTTCCCAAAAATCAGGACCAGAATCTGCTGCTCACAGCCCCAAAGCGGAGTAAAACGGGCCAGAAAGCACAGGTGAAGCACACCACCAGGTGGCAGCTAAGGTCAGACGATAAAATATGCAAAAAGAAGTAATAACGAACAAACCGAGCAATCTGCTGAAGTATAAACACCACTGACAATATTTAACTTTAAAAAATAACATTCAAACTGATCAAATTCACCTTTCAATGCTCTTTTGAGTGGTACATATGCTTGTTTATTTGGCTGTTGTGATTGCTGCTGATCTTGCGTTGGCTTCTGCCGCTCATTCCACTTTTGTTCATCAGGTTTCTTATTAATTTCTTTATCTTCTTTTGCTTTCCTTGATGCAATCTCAGTTGCCTTAACTGCTGCAGCAGCTTTCCTACGTGCCTCCTTTTTGGCCAGTATCTGTTCCCGAAGCTTCTTTTGCTCTTGCATCTTCCGTTGATATTCATTATCTTCATTAGAATCTGCGACTTGCTGTAAAATATAATACAGGTAACAATGGCAAATAAAATCAAAACATTTCCATAAACTTCTAAATTCAATGTACGGCTCTTGCATAATTAAATATCAAGTTAAATATCTTATTAAAATAAATATTAAATATCTAGATGTGGGTGATAGGGGATCACCCACATCTCAGTATCTCCACCCATTTTATAGACTAAACATGGAGTACCATGGCAATTCCTATGAATGAAAATGTAAAACATTCATTTCCTCTTAAGAAACTGCTTGTACTCAGCCTTATTGCTTACTTCTTCCGGTGCTCTTTGTGGGCGACTTGAGTATGTGGTATGCATTAGTGGGTGGTATGTGACTGGGAGGGTTGGGTACAGCCAAGTACCACCCAGTACATAATTTCTAAAGTTATTGTTTATTCAGCCCCTGGAGAAATGCATTTAATTACTGTACTGTATACCTGTAGGCAAGAGAAGGGTAAAATCTGTGGTGCAGTATGAGTAAGTCAAATAAGTTAATAAATAACATATTTACCTTTTTATCTGATGGCTTAGCTGGTTTTGCTGGCTCTCTGACAGATGTGTTGGCCTGGTTATTTCCTTGATTTTGTTGCTGTTTATTTCCCTGATTTTGTTGTGGTGTATTTCCTTGATTTTGTTGCGGCTTATTTCCCTGATTTTGTTGTGGCTTGTTTGCCTGATTTTGTTGTGGCTTGTTTGCCTGATTTTGTTGCGGCTTATTTCCCTGATTTTGTTGTGGCTTATTTCCTTGATATTGATATTGTCTATTTCCTTGAATGGGCTGTTGTCTATTCCCTTGATTTTGTTGCTGCCTATTCCCTTGATTTGGTTGCTGCTGGTGCTTATTTCCTTGACTCTGCAAAAACTTATTTCCAAAACTCTGTTGTTGGTTTCCTTGATTTTGCCATGGCTTGTTCCCCTGGTTCTGTTGCTGCTTATATCCTTGATTTTGCTGTGGAGTGATGACCTGATTTTGTTGCGGCTTGTTGCCTGGAGTTTGTTGTGGTTTATTTACTTGATTTTGCTGTGGTTTGTTGGCTTGATTTTGCTTCTGAACAAGATTGATGTCCACTGTCTTTATAGTTGTTAAATTGGGGTTGTTATTGACAGGAGGCATAGACAGTCTACTAGAAATGGGGCCCTTTTTGGACAGCCCTCCACGCTGTCGATTCAGTGCATTATGAAGCTTCTTCCTCTGCAAATAAAGTAAAAATTTATAAATGCCACAGAGTACCCAGTTGAAACCATCAATGTCTACTAACTAAACAGAATTACACTACCTCGATATGTCAAATCCTCGTGAATTAAAAGAAGAATATCAGAGCTTAATGATGCCAATATTAAAAGAATTGTATTAGAATATATTATAAAGAATGGAAGATGCATAATATTCCACAGGCATATTTATAATTTACCATATATATATAACTGTGTCAATGCAAACATTTACAAACAAGCAAATGTACAAAAAGAATAAGCTAAGTGATTAATTTTATGTAGAGTAATAGGATACTATACTCTTATTCAAGATATGATCATTAACCCTGACATTGCTCTAATTGCCACATGCAGTTTTCCCATTTGATTTGTTAACTACTTTTAGTCTTATACACCTCGATGTGCCAGTTTTAAATCGCTGTGCAATTTAGGGGTTAAGTGCTGTAAAATAGAAAAGCATAACTATAACTATGTAAAGTCCACCACTTACAGCCATTAAATGTTGATTGTTAATATGATTTGGAATCATTCTCAGATGTTTAGGAGGAGAAGCATTAATAGGATCGTCAGTAGAACGTCTCTTGAGAGAGCTTCGTAAATCATCCTGTGGTGGAAACCCAGTTGGCCCAGCAACCAACTGCTCGAGTATAGCACCAGCCCCGTATGGAACAATTCCTGCACTCCACTGATAATAAAAGAAAAAGGTGAAGTACAGTATTCATATACTGAAGTACATTATTCAAAGGTGAAGTACAGTATTTATGAACACCTTCAATAAATCAGGACTACAAAAAATATTTGTGCATTTCTAATTGTATTGAAATATCTAGGTAATATTCAATGTCAAAGAAGCAAAGTGCCTAAGAGGATTAGAGGAAACAAAATAGAAAGCGATGGATAATTACGATAGTAACCTGTGAGCTGGTCTTAAAAGGAAACTGTGGAAAAAGAGGATTGGGATTTAGCTGAGGAGCTGGTCCTCTTGGCATCGAACCAGGCATGGAGACCATAGGCAGTTGTGGTCGTTGCATTATGGGAGGTCCATTTCTAGGAATGGGCATATTGGGCTGTGACATTCGCATCTGTGGATTTAGTAACAGAGGTGGACGTTCCCAAGGGGGCATCTGCAAAAAAAAAAAAAAAAAAAAAAATGGGGAGGTAAAATCCAGGTGATGGTATAAAACATGGTCAATTCAAGAATTTGGAAATACCTGTAAATACAATAAGTGCTTTTGAAGCAGTGATGGAATGTCAGTTTTAATATAAAAAAAAAAAAGAGACTGAATTACTAATACACAATCATTACAATACCTTTGCCTTCAAGGAGATAAAAACAAATACATACATGTAAATAAATTGCTATGCTACATGTATTGAAATGTTCTTTTAGCTGTAATCTCTCCACTAAGACATTGTGCTTTAAAATGCTATATCCCTTAAAATAATTATTCACTCATTTCTTTGCATGTGATTGTTACTTAAAAACTACAAGCATTCTTTCAGTACTTTGTAATACTATATCAAACAGGTTAAAATGAGAGTAAATGCTTATCTTCCAAAAATTAGCCACATGATCCACACTTGGCTAATGTGATGATACTGTACAATTTAACCACACCAGGTTACACTAAGACTTGTTGGTCAATAAAAATTATGTCTGGGTAAATGTCTTGGTAAAATAACAGTGGTGACCTTCAAAGACATGGAGGCTCTAGAGGTATTAAGGATCAAAATACGAGAGTTAAAAATTTAACTTAAAAATACTACTTACAAGCATTGGACGAGGCCCCAGCCATCCTCGAGGGCTTCCCTGAGGAGGCATCATTCCACCTCTGGGTCCACCCCTAGGTCCTCCTCTTGGTCCACCTCTAAGGCCCCCTCTCTGCCCACCAAACTGTCCACCTCGACAGCCACCTCTGTCTCGACCCCAACCTCCTCGATTGCCACGACCTCGTCGGTTGTCTCGAAAGTCTGACTTTTTCACTTGGACTTCATCTAAAAAACCAACATTGAATGTAATGAAACTCCTTTTTGTGGGTGAGCCCTGGAGGCTCTCTGGAGCTATCGGGTTAATATGCAATACATTAGACCATGGGCCAGATTCACGAAGCAGTTACACAAGTACTGTACTTACGAAAGTGTACATCTTTCCTCAACCTTTGATGGCTTTGGTTACATTTATTAAACAGTATATTTAACGTCGCTCGTCTGCACAGCTCCCCCCCCACACTGAGAGGGGAAGGGGGGAGCCCAGACCCACCACAGCAGCTACCCAACCTTAGTTCGGAGGCTAAGCAACAAAAGCAAAACAAAACCGCCGACCGGAAGGCAGGAGGGTGCCAGGGAGCAACCTGGGCTCACACAGAAAATGGCATTTCCTTACATTCAATGCTGGTTTTCTATGGGGAGCCCCCATAGCTCCCTGGAGCTACATAACCAATGATAAGTAAAAGAGGGACACACCCAGGAGGCAGCCACCACACGCGCCTCAACTCGAAAGCTAAACAACTGGTTGCAACCTGTGACACAAACAAACACACGAGCGCCCATGACCAGGAATGTGAACCAAATATCGGGCAGTCAGGACCCTGTACAACCTCCAAAATACCCTCGCCCGAATAACAGCCCATGACATGTCGCCAAAGACGGCAGCCAGGCAGCAAACATCTGAATGTCATGGGCACGAGGATAGACCGCAGGCTGGCTAGAGTTAATAACCCTGCAGATGACCAGGGAGACCCGAGCCCTGGAATAGGAAAAGAGTGACAACTGGATCAATCCAAAGCACATCTCGAGCCACAGAAGCCAAGGCGCGCAGGCAATGGCAAAGAGCAGCAACCGGACACAACACATGATGCACCCCAGACCTGACCAAGCACGTATCAATGACCCAAGGACTCCTCTGGAAAGCAGCCGTTTCATTCTTCACCAGAAAAGAAGGACAAAGCTGCAACTGAACAAACCGACTACCAATACCGAAGGAGGAGAGCATGAAGCTCACCAACCCCCCAGAGGCCAATGCCAACAGAAAGAGCGCCTCGGAAAAAAAAAATTTTGAACTGAAGGGGCCACCACGAATCGAGGAGGAGAGAGATAGGAATGCACCCTGTCTAAGAACCAGGTCGGCTCAGGCGGCGCATGAGTAGGCCGGAGGTGAAACAAGCTACGAGAATGCTTACAGAACGAGGCAGAAGTAACATCGACCCCTAACACAAGCTACAGCTGTTTCGCCAGCTCCGCACGATATGAGATGACAGTAGTAGGCATTAAATGACAATCCTGAAAGAGCCAAAACAGAAAAGACAACCCAATCAGATACAGAAGACAACCGACAAAGAGAGAGAGAAAATGGCAGAAAGAATGCCAGGAAACTTCAAACTGTCACCTTCAACAAAACTCTCAAGTGGGACACCTTCAACAAAGCCACCTGATCACCAAACAAATGGTGATAAACCCGCGACAAAAAGACCAGACGCGAAGAGTGTAGAAGACCAAACCAGCCATGTACTGGACCGGTCCCGAGCTGCTGAAAGAGGCAGATCCATGGAAAAAGCCTCGGGTGTGGACACTGAGCAAACAGCACCTGAAACCAAGACTGGGCCAGCCTTGGTTTCTCATGTAACTTTTGTGCAACTCTTGTGTTCCAGGAATGATTTCCTGGAAAATTCTAATCTAAAACTCAAAGCAGGCATATGCAGGGAAATTTTGTTAGTAAAACAAAGGTATAACAAATTTAAATCAGCATTTTAAGCTAAGTTTCATAATTTTCAAGACAAACTTGCAATTTTAATATTATTACAAAATTAAGTATTATAAAATAATACTTAATTATTATTATAAAATATTAATAAAATATTATAAATATATAATAAAAATATTATAAAATATAATAAAATATTATTATAAAATAAGTATTTATTACATTATAAAACTGGACTCCAGTATCCATAAAATATAACGAGTTTAAATCCTATACTACATTTGAAACCTAGATAACCACAAACAAGATACACAATCTGAATTATTTATTATATACTGTATATACATTACACATGTTATAATCTAAGTCATGAAAATTAACCTAAATATATAATTAATCAAAACAAATGTAAGACATTCTGTGCAAAATCAAGTCTAAAGATATTTGAATGGCTGAGATTAGGTAATTATCAGGAGAAAGTACTTAGCCAGGATAACTATACAGGATAACTATACAATACAGCACTTAAGAGAGAGAGAGAGATAAGAACAAAGGTCTGGAATAGGACAGAGAGGTGGAATGATGCCCAATCACTTTGACCATCAGGGGATAGCATGCCAACTATTAATAAGACTGGTTTAAACACACTTGCCTAAGGAATCTGGAATGATGCGCTCAACAGTTGTACTGGTGAGGGAGATCTTGGAACGCTCACTCTTGAACCGATCACGCCCTCTTCCTTCCTCATCCTCCTCCTCCTCCTCTTCTTCCTCTTCCTCCTCCTCTTCTACAATATTCTGAGTCTCTACATGACCACCCTCCTCAGAAGCAACTGTAACTAAACCATATTTATTTCATTATCAGCTTTCAATCGCCACTATTATCCACAAGCTAATCTCTCATTGATCATATCAAGGGTTCAATCATTTTTTACAGAGGCTGAAATGATAAAAATAGCAGGTCACTAGCACCAATTCTTCGTAAACATCTGTGGTTGTGGTAACTCATGTAGGCAGCTGTTATAGTGTAAATCATCTTAAAACACCTTCATTCTTCAGACACTTTTTCTGCATTCATTCATCAACTTTCAAAATACATAGTTTTTTTTTCTTCAGCCATGTACCTAAAATGCATCTAAATGTTTGCCAAATCCAATACTGTACATACTGTATGACATCCTAAATAACCCCCACTTCATGGAAAGCAACACAAAATAGGGTACCCTAGCAGACCCAGCACTCACTCAGACTGACCAATCCTACTGAAAGCCAACAAACAATCCAGCTAGGACAGACCCATCCTAGGCAAAGAAGCCACAGCTTTGCTGGAGGCACAAAAACAACCCCCCCCCCCCAAGGTGATTGTGCTTGCCTCACAGCTGTGTGAGCTCCCCATGCAGGAATGTCCTATTGGCTGTCCCTATGTCAGTGACAGGCACATGTCTTGATCTGCAGCAGTTCAATATTGCAGTCTTGCTGCTCAAATCCACACTACATATAAATGTATGTGTGGTGAGGTATATGCTGATGAATGTGGCTCACATTCATGTGAAAAATCAGGGGGTTGGTATTTTCACTATGGAAAATCAGGGGGTTGGTTCTCAAAACACAACAAAGTCAATGACATCATTAAGAGAAGCCTTGCCTCTGCCCAGTGTCCAACAAAGAGAGTGTCTCATAATCTAATGTACCCTGACTCTACTGCCTTTGCTGGTCAACCAAATGGAATGACACTATGCCCATAAAGAAATGGCAAACAATTGGCAGGTGACAATACTTAAGTATCCACCAAAAATAGAGCACAGGTAAAACTTAGTTCCAATAGGATCCGAGACCCTTGGTCCATGGGGAGAGAGTGCAAGGAGGCTTCTCAAGGATCTTGGGTCCATTGAAACAACAAGAAACCCTAGAACAGTGAGCTTCCTTTTCCAGTGCCTCAGTGTGGCAATCCAGAGAGGAACTGTCCTTTGCATCCTTGGTTCAAAAATCACAATTCGTAATGTGTTGATTCGACACAAAAGTGCTCAAGTTCATTCTGCTTTCATTTCTCCTACATGATTAAATATTTTCACATTATTCATCACATGATAGTTGTTGATTTTACACACACAAAAAAATGAAAAATAAATTTCAGGAAATTCAGCTTGTTAGGCAACTAACAGGGAGGGAGGGATCAGCCCATAGAACAAATTGAACTTAAAAATTAATGCAAGATTTTGCAATTACTATACAGTATTCCAGATTCATTTAATACTACAAAAATATGGAATATTGAATTTGGATAAACAGCTAAACAAATTATTTACTTATTGATAAAGATCTTATTTCTATCACTAACAAACAAAAGTAGAGAAATATACTGTATACTGAATAAGATGAATCTAAATTTGTTTATAAAATCCATACTGTAATAATATTAGTTTGACACAAAACACTGCATTCAAAACCAACTTGAGAAACATTCTTTCTGCTTACCAAGTGATGACTCATTATAATGTTCTTGAAGCTCTTCTTCATACACTGATTCAGTTGTCTGTAATCTACTATGAACATTTTTTGAGTGACTGATTTGCCCACTATCATCTTCACCAAATTCATCTTCAACTCCTAACTCAATGATGTCTTCAACTGCAACCTGGAGAATTTCAGATTTAGTAGTTTATTAGCAAATTTTAAGCTTTAATAAGAGACAAGGTAAGTGTTTCAAGCAAAAATGTATGTATAGCACAGTAGGGCATAACAAATCCAGAACAGCTAAATATATGATCCCATGTTACCAATGTTATTTTATTATTTTGGGGTTTCCTGATATGATTTGTGTAAAATTATATAAACACAATATAATGTCCCCCCTCAAAAATATAGTACTGAATCATTATTTACTTAACAATGCAAAAAACCTGCATTGAATGAAATGAAACTCCATTTTCTGGGTGAGCCCCAGAAGCTCCCTGGGGCTATAAGGTTGATATTTGTTATATTAGTCTGGTGCATCAGTTAATTGGAGTTCAGCCTACCGGGGACCATGAGCCAGACCTTGCCCCCCCCCCTCATTGGCACAGGGAGCAATGGCCTATTGAAACCCTTATGTATTTGGAGATATTCCATGTCTGCCATCGACCGGGGTTGGCACCCAGAAAGGTAGGCATAGCAAATCAGACCCCACATGGTAATAAAATTGCAACCGAAGACTGCACAGAGAGGCAGAACTCCCCCCTACTTAAAAACAAACAAGCAAACAAACGCAACACTGCCACCGCACTGTTTGTCCGTGCAGCCCTCCCCCCCTCCCCGGGAGGGGGAGAGGGGGGCCTTGAACCCAACGTGCCGGCTTCCCAACAGCTCCAGTTCAGAGGCTGAGCATCAAAACCCACACAAAAACCCACCAACTGGAGGGAGGAAAGGTGCCAGGGAGTTTCCGGGGCTCACACAGAAAATGGCATTTCATTACATTCACTGCTGGTTTTTCTGAGGGGAGCCCCTCTGGCTCCATGGAGCTAAAAGTAGAAAAGGGACTTAACCGGGTGGCAGCCGTCACTCGCTCCTCAAGTCGAAGTTGAGACGACTGGCTGCAACCTGCGACCCAAAGCCACACACAAACAACTTGGACCAGGAACGTTGACTAGATACCGAGCGGTCAGGACCCTGTTCGACCTCTCAAATCCCCACGAATGAATGTCAGTCCAAAACATGATACCGAAGACGGCAGCCAAAGCAGCAAACTTACAAATATCATGGGCATGAGGATAGACTGCAGGCTCACGAGACTTAATAACCCTGCAGATGACCTGGGAGGCCGCAACCAGACACAACATGATGCACCCCCGGCTTGACCAACCAAACATCAACAACCCAAGGGCCCCTCCGGAGTGCCTCATTCTTCGCCAGAAAAGATGGAGACGTCTACAAACGAACAAACCGACTACCAGGACCGAAGGAGCAGAAACCCCCTGCGCCGGAGGAGAGCATGAAGCTCCCCCAACTGACCCCCAGAGGCCAAAGCCAACAGGAAAAGAACCTTAGAAAAACAAACCGGAACCAAAGAGGCCACAACAACCGAGAAGAGAAAAAGGAAAGTCGAAAACAATAAAGCAATAAAGAATAGGTATTGATAAATAGGAATATCAATAAAGCAGGTGTTCAATTGAGTAAAGGTGAAAAACATTTACTTTTGAAAGTCTCTAGAACCTAACCACATTTTTATAATACAAAGTATACTGTACCTTTAAGTTTGATTTGCACCATTTTGAATATACATTACATGGTTTTCACAACATAATGCCACTTTTCTGCAAAACAATGGGCATGGCACTGAGCTAGAGGGGGGACTGCAATAAATCCAGCAGGTTGCCTGTCCCAGAGAATAGTATACCAATACACATGTACTTAAAAACTAATGCGCTTTAGAGAGAGAGCATTGACTAACCTCCTCCGATGGATCTTCACCAGCCAAGAGAGCTTCTTCTTCCTCTTCATCCAAATCATATTCATAATCCAAGTCCTCTCCAATTAGTTCGTCTTCTAACCTGCATAATTAATAACTTTTCAATACCAATATTGTATAATAAAAAAAATGGGTGAAATTTTATAACATTAATCAGAAGGCTGATTTTACCACTAACGTATACTGTCAAGGAGGAACATTCTAGGAATGAATGATATGGCCACCACTATGTAATCAAGATAACAAAAATTATACTTGGAATGTAGAGTAAGGTACATGAAAATCTCCTCTCCTAGCAGGGTACTAGATTGCTCCCTTAAACAATATCCTGCTAAATCTAACCTATCCATAACATAATCTAATGCATCCTAACACATTCTAACTTTATCTTGCAATCAAATACATAAGATGCAGAAAATATGGCATGGTAGCCCTAGGTCTACATTACAGTGTTTAAATTTTTTGACCGCTAATTCAGTACAGTACAAGTATACACTCCATAATAATAAAATTGAAGTATTTTTGTTACAATTCTACATGAACCAGGATCTCACCAATGCAGGACAAAACAGCTAGGTGGTCGGCCGCCTCTTTAGAAGGGGCTTCAACAACGCATACGACAGTCCGGGTGGGATTAAAGGAAATATGCACATCGACAGAGTCAACAAAGTGTTTATGTACAGTAAACTGATACCTTGGTACTCGAACTTAATTAGTTTCAGAACGCTATTCAAGTGCCGATCTGTTTGAGTACCGAATAAATTTCTTCCTATAAGGAATACTGTAATGTAAAATAGATTAATCCTTTCTAGACCCCAAAAAATACACTTATAGAAGCATTTTTACTTCAATTTAACTCAAAGTTTACAAGCCGAACATGCATTATACAGAAAATCTAAACACAATAAATATATGAAATAAATGCACATTTATTCTCACTTTATCTGTACAGTTGAAGAGTTGATGGTATGTGTGGAAGGTGGTAGGGAAGAGGAGAGATGTTATCGTTTGGCAGGGAAGTCCCCTGTCCATAGACATACATATTTTTGCAGACGATTAGTCACAATAATGTGACTGAAAATATGATGACCAAACCACACAACAGAAAATAGAGAAACAACAAACCACACAACAGAAGATGGAGAAACAACAATGTTTTGGTCCATCCTGGACCATTATCAAGACACATGGCTTGATAATGGTCCAGGACGGACCAAAACGTCGTCATTTCTCCATCTTTTGTCATGTGGTTTGGTCATCATATATATTTTTGCCTGTGTTTAAAAATGTTACTAAAGTGGGACATTGCATTGTCATTCAACAGGTCTATAGCACAGTTTGGCACGTTGACCAGACCACACACTAGAAGGTGAAGTGTGTGGTCTGGTCAACATACTTTAGCCACATTATTGTGACTCATCGCCTGCACAGTTTGGCACAACTAGGGACATCCTACCACGCCTCCTTCTCCTCCTCTAAAGCCAATTCCCCGGCTGCCGTGTGTTGTGACATGCATTTGTATGGTCAAGTGCGGAGCAAATGGTCAACTACCGTGTATTTCTTCCTTGAATACAGTAAAGTGTTTGATTGCAGAATTGTTTGAGTTTGAAGTCCTTGGAGTGCTGAGGTATGATTGTACTGTTCATGAATAAGTAAATATTCAGCGCAGTTAAGGTCGTCAGGAGTGACAAAAATATTTAGGCCACACAGTGAGCCAAAAACGTCATGGTACATTGCAGCATTGAGGGAAATGTGCATGTTCGGCTGCAAGGATAGCACCATGGTCCTCCAATAAGGAGGGAGGCAAACACTGCAGTTTTAATAAACAAATATGGAATCACTTCAGGTGACAAGGTAGTCACCGCTGTGGACTTGGGCGTTGTCACTGCCAAGGAAGTGGCTAGGGAATTGAAAGGATCAGCAGAGTGAAATGAAGATTAAGCTAGGCCCAACATACCTGGAGCAATGGAGCCTGATTTCAGTCAGATTCAGGAGTTTGGTCACCTGCCTCAATAGCTTAAGTTCGAGGAGTTCATTTACCATATGTATTATGATGTATTATGATTAATAAAGTCTGCACTCTGGAGCTGAGGGAGGCCCAAGTATTGGCTGATGCAGGAAATGAAGTATTATCCCAAGCGGTGCTCCCCATTTCCAACAGGGCAATCCTACTGCATTGAACATTCTCCAACATTGGTACAAAGACCTCTTTATTCTTCACAACCTAGCCCAGACACTCAAACCTACCTCTGGAATCAACCTCTCAAAGCCAACCCCCTCCAGCATGCTTTCTCACGCCAATAACAAGTATGCCACATGGTAACTTCGCACATACAATGCCAGGAGAGGGAAAGGTGAGAGGGGCCAAGGCAACCCCCACTAGCCCCAGAATGACACGCTTCCCCCAACCCTCAGAGTGACATACATCAGCCCAGAACAGTAAGCATCCAAGTTATTATTAGATAACCTCTCTCACAATGACAGCAAAACCCTTGAAGGGGGGAGGGGGGGGGTGAGGCATTTGCAAAGTTAGTTGTCACTGTAAAGGGGCATGGATACCTGGGTAGACCATATGGGCTCTGGCTCTAGAAGCATCCAAGTGGGACTTACATTATAACAATTTTTTTGCAGATGATGAGTCACAATAATGTGGTTGAAGATACGATGACCAAACCACACATCAGATGAAGAAACAACGATGTTTCGATCCGTCCTGGACAATGATCAAGTCATGTGTTAGGGATAGAGGATGACTGATGAAAATTAAGCCACCACACAAGGTGGCACGGGTATGAGTAGCCCATATGTGAAAGGAGAGAGGTTGTTGTTGTTTTAGATTTAGCTACTCAGAACAAAAAGTTTCAAGTAGCACGGGTTATGGTGAGTCTGTAAGTGGCTCTTTGGAGCCATTATCTGTATCAATAGCTGATATTGGAGATCTGGGGATGGGGTCTGTTGATGTGCCAATCCAATCTGCAGCAAACCTGCTGCAATCCAATGCAGCAGGACTGCATATGATTACTGATAAAGATTAAGCAACCCTAAAGGTGGCATGGGTATGAATAAGCCATAAGTGGAGTGGGAGAGGTTGGTTGATTGAAGATTAAGCCACCCAAGAGATGGCACGGTCATGAATAGCCCGTAAAGGGAGAAGAGGAAGGAACAGGCCAATAAGGAAAGTGATGTGAGGTGCAGGTAAGAGAATAAGGTAATTTCTATTAAGAGGTAAGGTGCAAGAATAATCACAAAAAAAAAGACTAGGTTTAAGGTGAAGAACAGGTAAGAGAAGGTGATTCCTAGAAGGAGGTAAGAATAGGATGATGGAAATGAACGGGTTGAGTGTAATAATGGGATGAATGAAGAATGGGATGAGGTGAGACTAAAGGGAGAGTAAGAAAAAGAAAAGGGCATAATCTTAGGTCACATTTGTTAAGAAAGTTTGAGCATTTAGGTATGTACTGTGAAAGGGAAGAGTCAACAGCAACAAAGCCAGGACTAAGGTTCACCTTAGTTCTGGCAGGACAGATATAATTGGGCACATTTCCTTTCACTTGATATATCTGCTCACCTAGCAGTAAATACATACCCAGGAGTTTGGCAACTTATGATTCGAATCCTGACAAAGGTCAGTTGTTGACCTAGGGTTCCCTTGTAAGCCTAAGTACAGGATTCATGTCCTCTAATATGGGAATTACGTAAATGATTTCCAGTGCAGATCCCTAACAAGATTTCAAGCAGCAGTAGAACCTATATTAACTGTATATTACCTACATTCATACAGTTGTAGTGAACCAGTTAACACATAACTTACCCAGCAAATCTTACAGTTACACAAAATAAAATCTAAAACAACCAGCCGTCTATTTAACATCAACATGTATTTACCTGAGAATTTTCCTGTGTTCTTTACCTAAACAGTACTTACTCTGCCATCTCCTAAACAGTATTGTGAGCTCGTGTTTTCACTTCAATCGGCGTTTAAACCTCAAAATATCTGGAAAATAACGATAGCATCACAGAATCAATGAATGCTACAATGGCAACAACAAACGAATGTCCCATAATCGGGAATAGAGGGAGTTCCTAAAAGTCAAGACCGGCTACGCGTCTCTTTAGTGTCGTCATGCAGCCAAGAGCATCCACGTCTTAAAACATATTAAACAAGTTTATATTTTTATCTCATTTGTGTACTTTTTGTAAAGTTTAGTCAAGTAAATCTAATGGTTCTCAGAACAGCTAACTTTGAATTACAGTTTTATTTATAGAAAACGAGTTTTGCTAATATGAGTAACTATTATATGTATGAAAGAATATAATCACAAAAAGTGATTCATTTAGTTTTGTGTCACTATGTGATGGAGTGCAAGCTTTCTCAACTATATGAACTCGTGTCTGCTAATCCTCATGAAATGGCATACAGAGTTATGTCACTAAACCAACCCCGCCTTGCACAGTGTTACATTTTTTTTTTGTAGGGAATACTCACTACATTAACAAAATCTTGTAGATCTGAGGCAAAGTGATATCGACACCATTAATTCTATCTATCATCATACAAGGAGAGTCACACATCTATGGAACATCCAGTAAAATCAGTAGACTTCTATAGATGTTACTAATGCTCGGCTTAGACTCTAATATAAGTATCTCTGGGAATTTTCATTACTTGTTGATGTAGACCTAACCAAATGTTAGGGGAGGGGTAGAAATAGCCTAAGCTACTCTATCCATTTGAGATGTATTTTTTTCTTACCTCAATAAAAAACATACTTGAACTTGACCAAATGTAAACTGTGTCAACAAAATTATTCGCACACCCTCCGTCACTATGTGATGGAGTGCGAAAAGATACGTGAATTTAGAGACAACTCAATAACAAATGTTCAAGAGATGTGTAAATATTTCATTCAAAATGATCTGCTGCCAGAAGTCTTGGCCAAATATCCCCAGTTTGCTAACTGTAGGTAGTAACTGAGTGACTGTAACCTATCCACCGCTGCCCACTGGATGGGAGGCGGTGTGCAGGACAAACGTATAAATAGTGACACTTTTCAGATGATGATGAAGATTAAGCCACCCAAGAGGTGGCACGGGCATGAGTAGCCCGTAAGTGGTGGCCCTTTTGAGCCATTACCAGTATCAAGAGCTGATACTGGAGATCTTTGGAGGTGCGAATGCACCCTGCATGATGGGAGATGTCTCCCTTGTGAATGTGTTAAGATGAAGATGAAGCCACCCAATAGGTGGCACGGGCATGAATTGGTAAGTGGTGGCCCTTTTGAGCCATCACCAGTATCAATAGATGATACTGGAGATCTGTGGAGGTGCGACTGCACCCAGCGTGACGGGAGACGTCTCCCGTGTTTTAAACAGATGAAGAAGATGAAGCCACCCAAAAGATGGCACGGGCATGAATAGCTCGTAAGTGGTGGCCCTTTCGAGCCATCACCAGTATCAAGAGCTGATACTGGAGATCTGTGGAGGTGCAAGTGCACTCTGCGTGACGGGAGATGTCTCCCATGAATGTGTCCAAGATGACGATTAAACCATCGAAAAGGTGGCACGGGCATGAATAGCCCGTAAGTGGAGGCCCTTTTGAGCCATTACCAGTATCAAGAGCTGATACTGGAGATCTGTGGAGGTGCAACTGCACCCTGCGTGACGGGAGATGTCTCCCGGACCAAGTGTGTGGTGACTGATCAAGATTGATTGATTGATGAAGATTAAGCCACCCAAGAGGTGGCACGGGCATGAATAGCCCGTAAGTGGTGGCCCTTTCGAGCCATTACCAGTATCAAAAGATGATACTGGAGATCTGTGGAGGCGCAACTGCACCCTGCGTGACGGGAGATGTCTCCCGGACCAAGTGGTGACCAAATGGTGCACTTTTCAGTAGCTCTCTACGTATTTATGGGCTATTCATGCCTGTGCCACCTCTTAGGTGGAATAATCTTCTTCAATCAATCAATCAATCAATCTCCACATATGTCAGTTGCTTAAATCAAAAACTGTACTTGTGGTCGGTCTCGAGGTCATTGTTGATGTGACAATGTGCATTGAATTTTGTAACTAGCTCATTAAGACTGTAACTTGCTTAGCTAAATGAATTGTGGGGTTCAGTCCTGAGCCCATTATGTGCCTCTGTAACCTTTCCACTACCGCCCACAGGATGGGTATGGGTGCATAATAAATGAACTAAACTAAAACATAGTTTCCTACCTAGTACCTTAAACTCGCACTGTATCTTGTGCTACCCATTCCCCCAATATGTGACTAAGCCATTCAACGTCACCCTTGTAATCACTGCTATCATCTTATATCATGGTTGTTATATTTAACGCATATTTTACTGCATTATACCTAGAAATAATACTCAAAATATGCTGCAATGGACCTGTTGATAATCCTCAAATTTTACTATAATGTGCCTACTAATCTTCGTCAAATTTCCTTACAATGTATCTATTAACATTTCTCAATTTTGCAAGAAATTACCTACTTGAAATTATCTGTTAGATTAAGGACCTGCCCGAAACGTTATGCGTGTTAGTGGCTTTACAAGAATGTAAAAACTTCAATGCTATGTACTCTCATAAACCCAATGTACCTTCTTGCCCACATATGTCAGTTGATTAATTTAGAAACTGTACTTATGGTCGGTCTCGAGCCTATTGTTGATATGACGATGTGCATTGAATTTTGTAACTAGCTCATCAAGACTGTGACTTGCTTAGCTAAATTAATTGTAGGGTTCAGTCCCTGAGCCCATTATGTGCCTCTGTAACCCTTTCTACTACCGCCCACATGATGGGTATGGGATGCATAATAAATGAACTAAACTAAACTAACTCTGCTTTGCATTACTCCAATGGTGGTGTTAATTGTTTCATTGCCGCAAATACATTCTTGCAAAACATATTTTGTAACAGAACATAAATTCCTCATATATGCTCTTTTATTATACCATAAAATACATTGCTCATTCCTTACTTCTTTTGAACTGAGAGGGTTATCGCATTAGGTCCCCGCCTCTCGTTAGTCTAATTGCCGGATCTTCGAAATCTTATCCCCAATACTGTACTCGATAAGTTCAATTTCATCTTCATTGTTTCAATATTAGCATTTATTGGCCATACTAACATAATTCACATAGCTTCATTTTGTAGTACCTTCTCCAATTTATATGGTCTACATTTACCAAAACAAGAAATGACACACGCAGCATTATCGATAATGGATCTCACAGTATTTACCTGAGGGCCATTAGTGACCAAACCACACACCGTAAGATGAGGAGACGACAACGTTTCAGTCCGTCCTGGACCATTATCAAGTTGATTGTGAAAATGATCCAGGACGGACCGAAACGTCGTCATTTCCTCATCTCTTGGTGGGTTGTTTGGTCATCAATTTTAGTTAGTTTAGTTCATTTATTATGCACCCCATACCCATCTTGAGGGCGGTAGTGGAAAGGGTTACAGAGGCACATAATGGGCTCAGTGACTGAACCCCACAATTCATTTAGCTAAGCAAGTTACAATCTTGATGAGCTAGTTACAAAATTCAGTATAAGTTATCACACCATAAATAGGTTCGAGATCGACCACAAGTACAGTTTCTAAATTAAGCAACTGACATATGAGGAGAGCTTGTGTCACAATTGATATGTTTGTCCTGCACACCGCCCCCCCCCCCCATCCAGTGCGCAGCGGTGGATAGGTCACTTAGTTACTACCTAGTTAGCAAACTGGGGATATTTGGCTAAAATTTCTGGTAGCAGATCATTTTGAATGAAATATTTACACATTGCTGGAACATTGGTTATAGAATTATCTCTGAATTCACCTATCTTTTCGCACTCCATCACATAGTGACGGAAGGTGTGCGAATAATTTTATTGACAGTTTACATTTGGTCAGGTCTACATCAGTAGATAATGAGAATTCCCAGAGATACTTGTAACCAAGTCTAAGCCGAGCAGTAGTAACATCTAGAAGTCTGCTGATTTTATTGGATGAACCATAGATATGTGGCTCCTCTTGCATGAAAGTATTATGATAGATGGAATTACTGGTGTCGATTTCACTTTGCCTCAGATCTACAAGATTTTGTTGAAGTTTTTGGTGTACTGCTGCTCTCAGATTCCTCATTGACTTTCCAAGGTTACACTCAACGTCTCCTTTAAAGGCAGATTCTTTGGCTAACTCATCAGCTCTATCATGCATTCGGAGGCCAACATGAGATGGAGACCACATGAAATGGACTCTGTTACCATCATTAATAATTTTGTTGTATTTGTGTCTAGCTTCGGACACGAGCATGTTACAGTTATGTCTTAAAGAGTTGAGAGCATTAAGGATGATAAAGAGTCACTTACAATTAATGCATCAAGTTTGGAGACTTTTACACATTTCAAGGGGCATGTGGTTTAATATTAAGTTGTTCTAGTACAATCAATATTTATTGACGTTTTATATGTAAAAAGGGCTGCAGCTGGTCCAAGTTTCAGCATCGCAGCCTAAATAGAAAGGGAGAAAAATAATACGTACTTTAGGCGATTTTTCAACATTTTTCAACGTGTAACTACAAACACAAGTGTCAACCGAAATCATTTCTATGACATTCAGCTATCACATTAGCATATAATAAAGGTTTTGTTGCCAGATTTCTATCCCAAATGTATTTAGTGCAATAATACAAATTTTCAAAGTTTCCCTAAAAATTATGCAACAAAATGATGTAAGAGATATTTACATACCACAGAGTCTATCACAGATTAAGAAAGTAATTAGAAACAGAGTAATGCAAAAGATGTCAACCAAAAGAATTCAACTAACTACGAACCACTTAGTTTGATGAAAGGGAACAGTAGAGCAACAGAAGTACACTTACATCGCATCAGGCTTGGCTACCCATGTGCATTGGAAATAGGTTTACAAGTTCCTGAAGATGAGAGGAAATGTCAGCACTGTGGAGAAATGCCCGACAGACCACTGGAACATTATCTAACACAGCGCACAGTTACAAATCCATTAAGATTTCAACTTAGATTCAACAGAGCAGAAGTTGTTAAACACATGGGACAAAATCTTACTGAAGCGACCATACGAGTCATACATACTCATACTCCGCCCAAGTAAAACAAAAACAAGCAACACTTAGTGGGCCAGCTAGAGGCTCAGGGTCCGCGCAGGAATATCCCTGCAAAAAAAAAAAAACTTACTGGTTACTTACTCATGCCCGTGCCACATCTTGTAGTGGCTTAATCTTCATCAATCAATCGAAGAGCATTTGTTTGCTGTAGCGCCCAGCACAGGTTCACAACTTACAGGAGCGCTCCCGACGCACGTTCGTCTTCTACAGCAGTTGGGACAGAACTGCCGGATGATTGATTGATAAAGATTAAGCCACCTAAGAGGTGGCATGGGCATGAATAAACCGTAAGTGGTAACTGCCGGATGCTATCCTATTCATTAATATATTAAACAGCGTGGACTTAATACTCCTCCTTTAGGCGTACCAAACTCAAAAGATCTTACACTTGAAATACAACCTTGATACTACATCTGAGCTCATGAAGATTATCCCCTATCCAGATTGATTGATTGATGAAGATAAATCCACCCAAAAGGTGGCACAGGCATGAATAGCCCGTAAGTGGTGGCCCTTTCGAGCCATTACCAGTATCAAGAGCTAATACTGGATATCTGTGGAGGTGCGAGTGCACCCTGCGTGATGGGAGATGTCTCCCGTCGCCCTATCCAGTGCAATAATCTCCCTTTAACGCCCAGACCAGCTATAGTTTATATCAGGGCGCTGAAGTTCGGCGCCAGCAACCCTAGGGCCGGCCCTACTCAGAACCTTTTTTTCGGTATTAAACTGTATATTAATTGTGCCATATTAATAATTTTAAACTTTGTTACGAAACCATGTGTAATTGGGTTTAAGATTTGCATTAAAAACGCTGTACGTACGTGTCTATAAATTCGTTCCCAGCTGAGCACACATGCAAACTGTATAATCCATAATAACATTTGTTTTTGTCTATTTAATGGTATCCATCTAACTAATTTAAAGGTGATGTCGCCAATTAGCGTCTATATATTAGCCGGCAATTGCATGATAAAATATGGACGCCTGTAAATAAATGTATATGGGTTGACTGTAGACCGAGATTAAACATAGTCAAACAAGTTTTTTTAAGTTACCGATGACGCTATGGGCGGGAAAAATGGCCAAGTCAAATAACATCCTCATTTGCAAATTAATTCACATTATATAATCCCATAATTTAAATTCTACGAATCTCTGAAGTATATTTAATGTTATTAATTCACAACCAAGTTTCCCACAATATATTATTCTGGAATAATAACATTTATAAAATAGGAATAGATTTAAATTTGACTCCAGCGTCGAGTGATTGACGGACTAGAAAAACAGTGGCACCAAGGCGTCCACATCTTTCTCATTCCCTGGCTTTATTACTGCAAATAGCAAGACAAGCTCTCTGCGATGGAAGACCAGGCGCTGGACGTGGAGGTGGGGGCCCTGGAGGAGGACGTCAGCTTCTTCACGGACATAGACGAGTTACAGTCACACGGGATCAACGCTGCTGACATCAAGAAGTTGAAAACTGCTGGAATTTGCACTGTCCGCGGAGTCCAGATGACGACTCGACGCAAGATGTGCACTATCAAGGGATTATCTGAAGCTAAAGTAGATAAGATAAAGGAGGTAGGGGTAATAATAATCAATAATATGTGATGTATGTGGAGATCCAGCGCCTCAAGCTATCACAATCTTCTATTTTCTCTAATTGTTTATTTCATTTCATTGAAAGGCAACATTACAACAATCTATATGTCTTGACTATTAAATGTAACTTAGGTTTGGTACGACAGGTATTGTATGGTTTTGTCGTTTAAATTTCATAATTAAGTTCTTTGCAAGCCTACATTTAACACAATTCTTGTGTATAACCAAGCCTATTTTGGTTGGAAATATTTTGACTCGCAAAACTAGTAGTGTTTAAAGGGTTACGTAACAAGATGATGATTGACAACTTATCTGACATATTTATTGGTGGTATATTTACTATAACGATTTACCATTGAGTGTGCTGAAGAGAATCAGTGTTTATCATGGGCGTGAGAAATGACTTTGAGCAGCACGACGCAGTGATGCTATAATTAGGCTAAGATATGTCATTTGGCAGGGCTGTAGTGATGATTAAGGAAGTGTCATGTTAGGTTATGCCATATTGTTTGTTTAAGGATATTTAATTAATACTCTCTATGGTTATGCCAAATTCTAAGGAACTTGACATAGAAGGAAGGAACTAGTTAACTTGGAATTACTGTGTTAACCCTCCCGCGCAGCTTGTCTCAGCTTGGCGTACTTGATATATCTTTATATTCACTGTATAGGTTATAGTGTAACTATATAGGTTAAAGTGTGCGTACATTTCAATATTAATGCTGACAAATTTGAAACTTCTTATAATTATTATACGTGATATACCAGTTTTATTCACTACACGTGTACAAAGATATCACATTATTGTGATGCATCTCTATATATATTGCAATGTTAATAATGAACAGTGATATCATCAATTAACAGTTATATATATAATTCCTTTAGGTAGCAGCCAAGCTGAGTGGTGGAGACGGGTTCGTGACAGCTCTAGTGGTGTGTGAACGCCGTCGACACATCTTTCGGGTGAGCACCGGGTCCGCGGAGCTTGACTCCCTGCTGGGGGGCGGCATAGAGAGTATGGCCATCACCGAGGTCTTCGGGGAGTTCCGCACCGGCAAGACCCAACTTTCACACACACTTTGTGTCACTGCGCAGATTCCCAATGAAGCCGGAACTTACACTGGAGGCAAGGTACACTGACCCGCGTTTTCTTCTTTTTCGGGATACGTGCAGTTTGCATGAAGGGTTTTCCTCCCGCTGACTGCACGAGTGGTGATGTTGACAGAGTGTTCAATGTTCATAATTTGGCAGAGATTGGAAGTTATCAATGTATTCTATTTGTGTGAGGATAATGAGAAAAATATACATATGAGTGGAAATGGACTCGGGATAACAAAGATGAGGAGTTGTGCTAATGGTTGTATCAAAGTGTTGCTGTTTTTTCGAAAAAAGTGTGAGGTTTAGTCAAGAGACTGAGTTTGTGAGTCGAAGTATGTTTGGGAGTTAGTCGCAATTCAGATAGATTAGGATAGATTTCGGTAGGGTAAGGTAGACTACATTTAGTAACATGGTGTTAATGTGTATAAGATTAGATTGGAGTAGGTTAGTTGAAGATGGGTTATGATGTCGTATTTCGAATTTTTACATCTGGGATGTGATTACATCGGTCTTCTTTGACCTGCCAGTAGTACACCGTGTTGAATATCTGGGAGTGGTCGGAGGATGTGTCGTGGGAGAATGTGGTTTATGTGTTGTTTTTTCAGTAAAAAGTGCCAGGTCGCTGGGAGGTTTGTACAGCTGGGGGCTTCTTACTCTTGGTGCCGGTGGTTGGGGGTTTGTGACTATTTGAAAATCCTGAAGATTTTCTACCAGCTGAATTTTTAACAGAAGTAATAACTTGTTTTGACGAGTAACTGATCCTATGGGTGAAAATGCAGCTGCTTTGGCCTATACATTGTGGCTCAGTTATTGAGCTTGAAGATATTAACCCTTATCTGGGTTATATTGAATCTTTAAAAGAAGTGATCTGGACTAATATCTTCTAAATTGTTTAGTAGTTTAAAGGTCTTGATGAAATCAGCCATGCCGTGTCTGATTTGTAGTATTGTTAGCCCTGAGGTCCTCAACCGTTCTGGTATTAGAGTTGACTTTGTTCTGGAATGACGTTGCTCTGACAGGATACCAAATAAATGAGAAAAACGATTCAAGCCATAGCAATTGTTACAATTCTAATGACATTTAATTAATATTTTAAAAAGACAAGATAGAAAAACATTTAACTTATAACTGTATAACGAGGCATAGCAATATGATTATGAAGCTTTATTTGAAGGTAAATTAAAAACATGTTGACCAAACCACACACTAGAAAGTGAAGAGACGACGACGTTTCGGTCCGTCCTGGACCATTATTAAGTCAATTGTCATAATGGTCCAGGGCGGACCGAAACGTCGTCGTCTCTTCACTTTCTAGTGTGTGGTTTGGTCAACATTTTTCAGTCACGTTATTGTGACTCCTCGTCTGCATTAAAAACATATTTCTTACAATTAGAGTGGTGGCACATAAATTGACAGAAAATCAATAAAATACAAAAACTAAATTGAAAGTTGAGACTTACATAGACAAAAATAAAAAATTTTGATTGGTCTCTGAATTGTGCAGATTCAGGGGCTATCGGGGATCACATTCACTTTGGTCATTGGCTCGTATCAGTGTGGTTTCATCAACAATTGTTAATAAGCCATTATTTTTGTACAGTAATCCTGTAATAATATTAAGTATTCAGCTAGAAGTACTGCTTTCCTTGTTATGTTTTATTCTTCCCTGTAGAATACACCATCATGCTCATCGCTCATTCTTAATATTATATATTTTTACATATTAGCAAATTTAAGAGATTATAGAGTATAGATCAAGAGCTTGCTAATGGTTCATCTAATATCCCTATCTCGCAAGGTGGTTAATCATACATGGAATACTAATATTATTATGATCACATCCTTTGTGGGCTGGAGTTACTCTGGCTTTCTTAAAAATGTCAGGAAAGGCTTGAAGTTGTAGTGACTTATTGCAGAGATATGCTATTGCTGGTGTTGATATACCTGAATCTCTTTTTTTTGTATGCATTAGGGTTGGTATTTCTGAGTGATTGTCTACTTTTACTTTAAGTGAGCGTATTAGAGAGAGAACGTCTAAGGAACTGGTTCTGTATAGTCGCATTGGCTTAGTATTTTCTCCTGAGAATTACTCTATCTTACCTTTTGACAACGTGCAGAAGACTAGACTTTGATGAAAATAAACACGATGAAGTTCTTATTCCTATCCTTCTGTGTATTTTATTAATTACTGCTCATCTTATCTAAAGACTATCACTTTCTTTCTCGTGTTAGGTGATCTTCATTGATACGGAAAACACTTTTCGACCCGACCGTCTACGTGCTATCGCTGATCGCTTCAACCTGGAGCAAGAAGCCGTATTGGATAACGTGCTGTATACTCGAGCGTTCACATCTGAGCATCAGTTTGACATTCTTGACCACGTGGCTGCACAGTTCCACGAGGAGCCAGGCATATTCAAGTTGCTGATCGTAGACTCAATAATGGCATTGTTCAGAGTGGATTTCAGTGGACGGGGTGAGCTAGCTGATAGGCAACAAAGGCTTGCACAGTACTTGTCCCGGCTCCAAAAAATCAGTGAGGAATACAACGTCTCAGTTTTTATTACAAATCAAATGACTGCTGACCCAGGTGCCACAATGTCTTTCCAAGCTGATCCCAAAAAACCCATCGGTGGCCACATCTTGGCTCACGCCTCCACTACCCGCGTGTCGTTACGTAAAGGACGGGGAGAAACGCGCATCGCCAAAATTTATGACAGTCCAGAGCTACCCGAAAACGAAGCCACCTTTGCTATCACTGCAGGAGGAATTGCAGATGCAAAGGAATGAAAGAGAGCATGCAGATCAGTGGAGTTGGAGGACAACAAATTAAATTGTACATTTATAAATTTCCAAGTGGGAAAGCAACAAATATGGCAATTGTACTGTATAAGACTTATTTGCAGATGATTTTTTGTTTCAATTTAATTTTCAATTTAAACATACTTTAATCTTTTTATGGAATAATTCATTTATTAAAATCAATAAACATATTTGGAAGTTTAAATAGTTTTTTATACAATCTTGTTCACATATGTAATCGGTTTTTGCAATATCGTTATTTTGTCTGCATTAAATCCTTTATTATTTTGTTCTCTTTATTTTTATTGTAAGAAGAAATGTTTATATTATTAAAATATTAAGTAAAATATTATTAAATTATTCAAATATAAACATAAAATATTAGATTATTAAAATATAAACATAAAATATTAGATTATTAAAATATTAAAGATTATTAAAATAACGAGCATGTAACTCATTATGTTGTAGTTAAGGTTCTTAGTTAATTTATTATGGACCTCTTATCCATCCAATGAGAGGTGGGAGAAAGGTTTAAAAAAACATAATGGGCTCGGGAAGCGAACCAAAATCATATATGGCAAAGGTATTCCTTACAACAAAAGTAGCAATTGAATTAGTATGGTGAGAGGGAGCGGTTCGACCAGTCCACCTGCAGGTATCTCCTGATATGACAGCGTCAAGGCCACACCGCCCAGTGGCAAGCCATTAATGAGACAAGCACCCGGATTCTCCTAGCTACCACTTTGCATCTTGCTCATCAACACACACACACTAGGATGTAAGTATATTAGTTTCATTATCATTCATCCCGTCCTCATATCCCTTCCATGTGATATATAGTCATACTGGTTTAGCGCTTTCGTCTGATGTACCCTTCAACTTTTCCAGAATCATTTATATTTCACTGAAGGAAACGTTATGGAAATAATGTACACAATGGGGGTAATGTTGTTATAGATAAATGGTACATTCATTGAGTTTTTTCTAGTGAGTTGATTGTAACATTCATGTGAAATGCATGTGCAGTACCACATAGTAGCAAATAGGTAGCAAGTTGAGGACAAAACTAATGAAAGGACAGGTGTTGTTATTCAAATTCCTTCAGCATGATGAGTGATATCAATCAACCCATCATATTTACGAACTTGAAGACCATCGTCTTATGAGTGGCCTCGACAAGGACAGGAAGCCGGTGGCTTGTCAAAGGTCTCCCATTTGTCCTGAAATATTTTATCCAGATGGATTTTGAATTGCAGCAATGTTTTGGCACTTACGGTTGGTGGATCCGTGGGTTTATAACGTTATAGGTGAAAAAGCATCTCCTGTTTTTTGTTCGGCATTGTAGCTTGTTAAGCCTAAAGCATTTGCTCCTTGTCTGTGTTACACCTGATCTCTTAAAGAAGTGTTCTGAATCAATATCCTCCAAATTGTTCAATATTTTAAAAGTTTCGATGATGTCTGGTTTGTAGTGTCGTTAACCGTGTGGTCCTCAACCATTCCTGGTATGAGAGAGTCGACTTTGTTCTGGGATGATTTTTGTCGCACGGTGTTGAACTTTCTCCAAAGCAGATATATATCATTTTGAAGATGAGGTGTAATCTTCAAAATGAAATACTCGGAAAAGACCACCATTTCCGTCTTGTCCAGCGACCGAACCCGGGTCTCTCGACCAATGAGTCGAAGGCGTAGACCACTGTGCCTATAATAATGTAAAATTCCCGTTTGCCAACAGCTTTGTGTACAGAATGCATAGTTGACATGCAAATCAAAGGTTCCAGCTGTGACATGCTGGTTTTAGGCCATTTTTGTGAAACGAGGAAAAAATGACAAAGTTCAGACAAATAATGTTAATATAATAATAATGTAAAAATGTGAAATAAAATGTAAATGTAATTAGTGGCTCTCAAAGGCAAATGTATAAGCAACCCTTAACTCATTAAGACAGTTATGAGAGTAACTTTTAGCTCATCATGGCAATTGGAAGTGATTCTTAATTAATTAGCCTATCAAGACAATTACAAGATTTAACCTTAGCTCATGAAGGCAATTTTCCTGAGGGCCAATCTCTCTCTAAGGGCTTCGACGGGGACAGGAAGCCGGCGGCTTATTAAAGGTCTCCCTATTATTCCTGAGGATCTTCTCTATCTGTATTTTGAGCTAAAGTAATGTCTTGCCATTTATGGCTTCGGCAGGTAAGTGATTCCATGGGTTTATGGAATCTTCGGGTCTATGGGCGAAAAATCATATAGTGTTTTCTAGCCAAATTGTTGCTTATTGAACTTGGAGTAATATCCTACAACTTGTTCAGTATTTTAGTCCTGTGACCCTCAACTGTTCCTGGTATTGGAGTTGACTTTGTTCTGGAATGATTTTTGTCGCTCTCAGATGAACTTTCTCATAAGCAGGATATGTCCTTTTGAGGGCGAGTTCTCCATACTTGGATAGTGGGTACAACAGTCCAAATGAAGGCACACCAGGGACTTCCTTGTACAGTTGAATAGCTACTTTCTTTTTCTTGTAGTCAAAAGTTCGTTTAACTCTTCTTAAGGTTTGATTTTTTTTTATACGGCAGCTTCCACTTGTGAAACTTTCAATGACTGGTAGATCAGAACAAATGGTGGGGACATTTGACAAGCTGCCGGCTTCAACTTTCAATGACTGGTAGATCAGAACAAATGGTGGGGACATTTGACAAGCTGCCGGCTTCAACTTTCAATGACTGGTAGATCAGAACAAATGGCGGGGACATTTGACAAGCTGCCGGCTTCCTGTCATCGTCGAGGCCACTAGTGTGTTAATGGGAATGTACCTGAACTTACCAGTATCTAATATAAATGTATTTCTTATGTCTATAAAGCTATATTAATATTCTTCTGTGCTTGACTGAAGTACAACAAATTCGAGAATTTAGAGGCAATTTTATAACAAATATCCAAGAACTACCCAAATAATTCATTTAAATGTACCTACTACTTACAAATTTTAGCCACGTATTAAAATTTTGCATATCAATCGTGTACACATTGAGTTTGTATTTGCAGTGCCCGCTAATGTAGATCTTGCCTTAATTGGTAAGTAGTTCATTACTGCTGTTATTTTCTTGTACAAAAATAGCAGTTGAGTGTCCAGTTTCTGAATTTATTATGCCTTGAAACCCTTCTACCACTGCCCATTGCGTACGGGATACACAAACTAAT
This sequence comes from Procambarus clarkii, assembly GCF_040958095.1. Classification (NCBI taxonomy): domain Eukaryota; kingdom Metazoa; phylum Arthropoda; class Malacostraca; order Decapoda; family Cambaridae; genus Procambarus; species Procambarus clarkii. The sequence continues at coordinate 32,978,954 of NC_091170.1, forward strand.
TCGAGCCAACGTTTGTTTGATCATAGACGGAGTGCCTATACAGTATATTTATCTAACTCTTATTCGTGTCAAGTGTATGGCTTTTTATTCCTAGCGATCTCATCCCTATAATAATCACACATATATATATATATAATATACATGTTGTCTTTCCTATTTGACTTTATTTCAGGAAAACTGACAAATGTGGCTAAAATTAACAATTTATTTATTTATTTATTTATTTATGCATATACAAGAAGGTACATTGGGAATGTGAGGATACATAATATGGTAATTACAGTCTATTACAGGTAATTACTATGCAATATAGCCAATAAGATAACACACAACATTTATCATGTCACGGTTTCTGCAACTGGTTCATCAACATTTTCAATAACGTGCAATTGTAGAAAACAACAAAAAACAAATGGTATGTGGGCCATTATGTAGTCCGACAAGTACATGAATAATTCAGTGGTGGCGGGCGCTTGGAGGCTCACCCGGGCATGATACCCAAGTCTAGCGACAGTAACTTTCGAATCTATACAACGTTAAAGGAAGATGAGACGTATGAACCGGTGTAGATAACATTAGTGGCACGGTAACCCCATTCATACTATGCACTCCAGAGGTCCAGAAGTGTGAGTGAGTGCCCGCGAGGACTCAGCCTTGAGGTTGTACGGCACGGCACCCTCATTGGCCGCCTCACCTGTGACGTCACTATTTGTACACCTAATGAATGAAATTATAGCGAGGCTCGTCGGCTAGCTCATCAGAGGGTCGCATAGGCTGGGTATGGGGCATATACTAGACAGCGAGTCTCAATGTAATTATAGCGAGATGTCTTATGTTTGTGTGTTGTGAATGCCTATTTGCCAAGATGAATTTACCGATAAGATGGATTAAAAGCGGAAAATACTAAGTATCAGGACGAAGGTAAGGGATTGTGGCATAGTGCTAAAATCTGCCTTACGTAATAAAAGGGAGGTTTCAAGGGAAGAAGCATTGCAATTTAAGTGGTTACTCTCGGCAGGTGCAGGTCGCCAAGTAACAGGTGGTTTAGCCAAGAAGAAATGCTTAATTAAGGCATGTTGAATGTATATGCAGATGTTTACAATTGGACCATATAACTGGTGAATTTGCCAAGTGTGGGGACAGAAGGGCAGACTGAGACGAGATAGGGCCGTGGGAGAGAGACAGAGAGGGCAGGAGGCGTGTTTCTCTGCTCTCTCACAGAAATGTGAAATGCATACAAATTGTTTATATTGGCTAATTACAATCCCGTGAAACTAATTTAGCATCAAGATCAAGAACCATTTCATGAAATTTCCCCGTTAGTTTTGGATATACAAAGAGATCTACGTGAACTCTACATGTGGTCAGAAGACTAGCAAAGGCCTTTTAAATATTTACAAGTGCAAGACCCTGCATGTTGGGCATAACAACCCACGCTACAACTACCAAATTAATAACAATATTACAGCAGATTGATGAAGAAAATGACCTTGGAGTCAAAATCCATCACTCGATGAAAGTTGCACAGCAGGTAGGAACAGCAGTCAAAAAAGCTAATCAAACTCTTGGAATAATCAAGTGTACCTTTGACTTAAAGGAAAAAAGGTAATGATTCAGTTGTATAAATCTGTGGTACACCTTCATTTGGATTACTGTATCCAAGCATGGAGACCACATCTTCAGGACATCACTGCTCTAGAGAAATTACGGGCTATTCATGCCCGGGCCACCTCTAGGGTAGCTTAATCCTCATTAATCAATCTGGAGAAAGTGCAGCACCGGCAACAAAAATCATTCCAGAATTAAGTCAACTCTGGTATCAGGAATGGTCGAGGGCCACAGGGCTAACAACACTGCAAACCAGGCATGAGAGGGCGGACCTCATTGAAACTTAAAATACTGAACAATTTGGAGGATGTTGATATGGAATTTTTTTTCAAAAGATCAGATATAACAACGAGAAGCGGTTTCAAGCTCAACAAGCCACAATGTAGGACTGAGAATAGGAGATGCTTTTTCACTCACAGGGTTATTAACCCATGGAACTGCCTACCCACTGAAGCTGTAAATACCAAAACTGTGTTAAGTTTTAAAGTACAGCTGGAAAAGATCATCAAGGCAAATGGTGGGACCTTCGACAAGCCACCGGCTTCCTGTCCTTGTCGAGGCCACTAGTGTTAGTGGCTCTCAGGTAAATATAATTCTCAAAATTTGAGAAACTGTGAAGGGCATCTCACTCATGATTATTAGCCTGGCACATGAAGGCAATTACTGGTACTGTATAGGTATTTTGTACGTGGTATTTCTTGTGCAGTTTTCAATAGCATGTTCTTGCTAAATGGAAAATTTAATACCACTTTCATATTGAGGTAATGGATAAGACTTAAATATTGACATTCAAATAGGAAGAGTAAACAGGAGTACAAGTATTGCTTGAAATGATTCTGACAAGAATGATGCTCAAATATGTTCATTCATAGAGAGAAAATCTAAGGCTCGGTGCACTTTCCATGGTGGTTACCTTAAGATGGTTCCAAGGACCAGTGTCCCCGTAGCCTGGATACATAAGCAGCAAATTTGATTATCTATGTTGCTTGGGATCCAACCCACAGTACAATGTCACCTTAATATAAAATACATTGAGCTTTAGAAAAAATAAATGATGTTGGGTAAAAGAAGGACAAATATTTCCTTATCACATACAGTACAGTCTAGTCTTAATGCATTTCAAACTACTGATACAGCAGTACAGTACTATAATTTAGGCATGATTTTACTCCCTTAACTCAGAGTAAAATTGTACCTAAATTATAGTACTGTCATTAGTTTGAGATGCACTAAAACTTGACTGCATGTGATAAGGAAATATTTTCCATCTACCTTGTGTAATATGCAACAACTTCAAGCTCAATAAGCCACAATTTTGCATCCAAAAATAGACGATGCTTTTTCACCCAAAGGGTTATAAATCCCCAATGGAATTGCCTACTCACTGAAGCTGTAAATGCCAAGACATTAATGTAGTTCAAAAGGGGGTAGTACCTTTGACAAGCTACAGGCTTCCTGTTCCCATCAAGGCTACTAGAGATGTGGATGCCCTCAGGTAAATTAAGATAATCGTTAATTAGAATCTTGTTCAATAAAATCTATAAACATGAAACCATAAGGAAAAAAAGGACACTGCAGAAGGCCTGTTGGCTCATACAAGGCAGCGCCTATTTATCTGGAACCCTAGTCGGTTTGCAATTTCTCATTTTAGGATAAAGATTTATTATTCTAACCCTGTACAGTATTCACCATTTTTATTAAAGTTCTACTCGGGTTTTGTTAAAATTGCAAATATTGTCTTTAAATTAGTTATGCAGATGACAGGCATTGTCAAAGTATAAATTTTACTAGTTTATAAGTAAACAGTATCGAACCATAAAATTCACCATAATAATAGCTCTATCGATAGAGCTTCAGCTTCACATGCGTGTGGTCTACGGTTCGAATCTCCTAGAGCCCAGGTGAATGGAATGTTTATTTCCACAAAAGTGTGGATGACAATTTATTTGAAGTGGGTGTGGATCACTAATTCCTCTGAGCTTCAGCAAAAGTCATAGAAAGTCAATTCCAGTTTGGCAGGCAGGATGCTGCTTCCAGAATCTCCTTACTAAGTCTACTCAATACCTCGGTTAATAGAGCTTCGGCCTCACACACGTGGGGTACGTGGTTTGAATCTCCTAGAGTCCAGGTGAACGGATGACTTTCAGTAAATTTAAGTTGGATAATAATGTACATTTTAGTGTCATCGGAACGTTTACTGTTGAGTATGGATGACACGTTTTAAGTGTCATCGGAGCACTAAAGTGTTAAATAAATTTTGTTATGCATGGCTTATGTTAGAACTCCATGGTCTAATACAATTATTGTGTACAGTACAACTTTAATATTATTAATTTTGAAAATATCTTGTGCATAATTTTCAGACAATATGGAAAAAGAAAAATGCTGGGAAATGTATCACAGAAAAATGTACCATAAGTTGTTAAGTTAGGATATACCTAGGTATGTCAAAAGATCACGGTGTTAATTGGGATGTTGACTGAAATTCTAATTTTGCTTAATTGTTTCAAGTAGCACCACATAATCAACACCTCAAGACACATTGAAGATTTTTATCCCGGCAAAATCACCAGTGGTGGTAGTGTGATGACAGGGTTTTCCATTGTTGTGGACAGGAAGCTTGCACTGTATTTAAGTTTATTGAAGTCCACCTCTAGGTCAAGGCTATTTGCTGTTCCATCTCTGACAGCAAATAGCAGTGGCTGACACTGCTTGACATAGCTGCTTTCCTTCGCTACAGACATCACCACTACTAAGGTGATAATTCTAGCCACTTGCACTCTGATTAACCTAATTAAGCCTAATGCTGTATATCCCAACTTAACCTACCCTATCCTAGCTTAATATAGTGCATGAACCCCTTGAGATAAAACAAAATGACGTGTTGGGTACTGTATATGGCATGGAAGACCTGTTGTGATTTCATACCACTATTTCAATACTGTACCGATGTTCACTCCATAAAGATAAGTTACTACATTGATAATGACTTCCCATAGTATGTAATCATTTATTATACATTCTTGACCTTAAGATTTATGATTCATTCAATCATTCATCTATTATCATTACCCTTTACCCCCACTTTCATGGGAGCAGGTCATAAGACTGTATAGAAAAATGTAAATCATGGTTTTATATGTTAAGATAATATCAGTCATCAGTTTGACATGTTATTAATGCTGTATAGTATCACAGGGTAAACAAGAGCCACCACACTAGCAGTTGTTAATAGCAGCAGCACCCTAGCATTTCACATGATGATGTACAGAGCTCCTTATAAATTTTCATATACAGTATGTACAAATAATACATTTACACATTCCTTACAAACAGCTTCCGTCCAGCCTAATTTTTTTTTATCATATACCGTGCAATGTTAATTTTCAATTCCTGCTTCCTTATACACTCACCCAACATGTCCATACTTTGCATAAGTGGAATTTTTTTATCTTTGCATCTATTTATTGTACTGCAAGCATAATAGGTTATAGACTGCTTAGAAAGTATCAGAATACTGTACAGTATTTTAATCTTATACTTTGATGAAAACTAATTTGAAATCAATTTTACAGATGGTAGGAAGAGGGTGGTGGTTGCTGGTGTGGACAGTGTATGCTGCTTGGACAGTGTGCTTTGTATGTGGAGGGCTGTCTTGTCAACAGGGTCAGGAGTTTTACGACAGCGAACAGGGCCGGTGTGTGTCATGTACACGTTGCCACGGTTCCCAGGTGGTGGTGGTTCCATGCTACGTGTATCGGGATGCTGTATGTGCCCCTGCTGCTCAGTTCCTTCCTACCTGGTCACGGCTCACTCAACCCCAAGCCCCCATCACCCTCTCCACACCAACCACCATGCAAAACCACACACAAGAAGAACATGGACACGGGAAAAGGATTTCAACATTTTCCAATGATAAGCGAAAGCATTTGAATAACCATAGAAAAACTTCTGGTCATCAGGAAGGAAAATCTGGCACAAATAAGGCACCTTCCAATAAAAGCATGCATAGCAAAAAGAATCACAGAAAATTACATAACCAAAATGGCTCGGAAAAGACCAAAAAAGGGAAATCAAAGCACCACCACCGTCATAGACACAGTGGAGAACGCACTGAGCATAGAGCACAAAATAAATCTCTTATGGTGAACAGAGAGGAAGCTGTAAGTGGTGTCCACATTAGTCAGAAAATTGGTGCTAGTGAATCAGTGAATGAGAACACAAGTGTTCGTGAGTCAGTTAACCACACCAGAGAAAGTGGTGGTGATAGAAAGGAGTCAGTAAAGGACATCAGTGATGGTGCTAATAGTGATAAGGATAAAGACAGTGACTCACATCGGCCAGATACTGCAGACTGGCAAAGAACTATTTTTCTCACAGTTGTCATTGTTATTAGTATATGTGTTGTTGGGCTCACCATCGCTACACTTAGTCATCTAAGAAACATCATCACTAAGCGAAAATTGAGTAAGTACATACTATATACCTTTCGTGTTGCATAGTCTGTGTAGAAAATAGAAAAACTCTGCATGGTTCCATTAATCTGAATCTTGTTTAGGACTGGATTGAATTTTGGTCTTTTTGGTCTCCAGAATTTTTATCCTTAAAAAAAAAGTTATTTTTTGTGCTCTCTTATGACAACCATAGTAGAAAAATTCTTTGTAAATAAGGACAACTGTATACAGTATTAAAATATTCTTGATGAGCATGAAAGTCTAATGGTTGATAATTGATAATTCTGTTCTATTTATCATTGTCTACATTACTTTGGGTGTTATTTTTAGCCTGTCTTATTTCAGGGTGGCTCTCTTGTCTTGAGCCTTCTTGTTCTTGTCTATCATTTTCTTTGTCCTCTCATCTATGGTCCCTTCATTCTTGGTCATCATTTTCTGGCTGCCTTCTTGGTGGCCCTTGATTTTTGTTCTCCAGTTAGTGAGCTTCTTGCTCTTCTTCAGTAATAGGGGTTTTTGCTCTTGTCTTGGGTCTTGGTTCTTGTGGCCTGCAATGTTTTTTCTGGCGACTTTGTTCTACCCCAGTCTTCCTCCATTTCCCAGGGCTTCTAGGGAGGAGCCTGAGTAGGGTCCGTGGGTGCTCTTTAACTTCAGTTGAACTCTGGTGCCCGGTGTGAAGGGTCATCTTTTTCTTTGAGCAGAGGGTTTTATATATTCTATTTCTGTAGATCCCTCTGGTATATCTGTGATGCTATCTCACTGAGATGGCTCCCCTCTACTGGGTCACATCAGTTAAACAAGTTATGTTTAGCCTACTGGGAACCAGAGCCAGAACCTGGTCACCTCAAAAAGGTGCAGAGAGTGAGTGACAATCCGCCACCCCACCGGGAAAGCATCCAAAAAGCCAGTAAAACTTTATGGACAACTGCAAGGGCCATAGAAAATGATGCCTTGAAATTGTTGAACAACTCCACAATGATTCAAATGAAACAATTGATTCACTCAAAAGTAGCTCTAACCCTATAAAGTTAATACCAATAGCTGCCATAAGGCAACCCAGGTCCCAGCTCAGAGCAAATCATTCTGGATCAGGATTAGTTCTGTCGCTGATGTAGATTTGTCCACTTGTGGAGTGCTCTCCGGGCTAGTCTATTGCAGCAGGTCCCACTACTTTAAATTAAGTAATTAAGTGCCAGTGATCCTTCAGACTTTGTCCTATGGGGGCTATTTGCTTGTATGTTGTTTTCTTTTGGTACTTGCTTCACATGCATGCGTTTATATTTTGGCAAGTTTGTGTGGACCTAGCAGTATTTACGCTCCATGTTGCATAAGCTCAGGGTTTCCTTTCCTGGATGCTCTTCTAGCATTGTCCTTCCACTGACGGTTACTTCTCTGGTGTGTTTGGGAGTATGCCCCTGAGGCCTGACCATCTGGCTCCTCATGGATCACAAACCCATGGATGCATTCATATCCACAGTCTGGTTATCTCAGTAATAGTGTTAAATAAACATTCGTCGCAGAGGGTAACTTAAGTGTACTGCATGACAGATTCTTGCTGCAAGGCAATTTAATTTTTCCAGTTGGTTTTAATATTCTGTATTTCATTAGATTATAGTGGATATTTAGGATAATGAAATTTGGATAAACGGAATTGGACTACAATACCGTAATCATAAAGCTTGAACATATATTAACAAAATTATAAGTGGTTAATTTATAACTATTAACTTCAGTCCACAGTTACATACAATACATAGTACTGAATTTCTTATTGGATCTAATGATACTAAATCCATATAGCAAATAACCAATGGGGAAAATTTGCGAGTTTGGAAAATTATGATTATTTTCTAGATCAGTTTCAGTAAGTGAAGGAATTTGATAAATGCTTTAGTGCTATATTACTATTCATCATTCTGTTTGTAGAATTTTACCACCCTCTACTACCCATGTGGTTCAAGAAAATCTTGAGAATTTAATATAGCATGTTTGTAGTTTGTATGTCTAAATTTTTTCCTTTTTGCAGGATGAAAAAATATCCCACGTGAATCATGTAAATTAAAATTTGTTAAAATTATTTTGAAGCAAAATTATTCAGAAATAAATACTGTAACAAATTTTATTTATAGGAATTAATGATATGTAATTTAAACTCGAGGTGTGCAAAATGCTTCAGTTTTACAGAGAAAATTAGGCTAACTTGCTCAAATTTACCATCATATCAGTTGAATACCTTATGACTTAGTTTTGTACCATACTTTATTTCAATACAGAAGAACATTTTAATTCAATAATTATTATTTATTATAGAAAGAGTCAATGATACAGTTGCTGAAGAAAATAATGGAGAGATGAGAGTGATGGAACATCTTTTGCCATCTCATCCTGCTGCACTTACAAGCAGATCAACAGTGACAACTAGGAGAGCTGGTGTTACTTATGTGAGATCTTCTGCCACCACCCCACCTGTCCCACCAGCTTCCACTACCACGGCTGGTGAAGTGGCAGTACTGGACTCTGAACAAATATCTGGTCATGTATACCCACCCATTCCATTCACAATGGATAGACTACTAGGTTAGTAAGACTATGAAGCATTTATATATACAGTACCATTTTCATGGGGTCAATTTTTATGCCAGTATCACCATTGGATGGGTATGTTAATAGTATGGAAAATATTTAATAAATATACAGTGTAGTTTTTATTTGTTTGCACAATCAATAAACATTCGTCGCAGAGGGTAACTTAAGTGTACTGCATGACAGATGCCCGAAACGCTTTGCGTAATAGTGGCTTTAGGCATTGTATGTACTAGCCCTATCTATAAATCCATCACTCTTTGTAAAATCTCTTGTATGTACCTTACCTAAATAAACATTTGATTTGATTTGATTTGAAATTTTGTAGGTTCTTGTAAATTTTTCCTCTTAAGCTTAACCATTTTGTAGGCCATTTTAATATAAACAGTACTGTACCTCATATTACAATGTTATTTATGCAAGACAACAAAACTAATAAATAATACACTACATCTTAGGTTTTCACTCATTAATATTCATCCACCACAAACGTTAGTATATAATTAATTAGGCTCAAAATAATTTTAGCAACATTATTCAAGTGAAAATTATCCTGTCTTAATGCTGATTGATGCAGCAATAAAATCGTGGCAGCTTTTAAATAAAAATAAATTTTAATGTAATACTGTAGTCACAATCTCACTTTCTGAAATTCCCACTGTGAACTGTCCATTTATTAATTTCTGTCCAAACTACATTGGCATAGTCCTCTATCATGCATGATCACCTTCACGACACTGGGCCTGACTTGCTGGTCGGCCTGTACAATGTGTGTGCCCATGGTTATTGAAGATCTGCTCTCACACTGTTGTATTTTACTGAAAATGGGAAACACTCTGCTTCTATGGCTTGAGAAATGCAGGAAAAACTTTGGCCAAATGTTGACAAACAGCAGACTTGACAACATTTTAGCATATCATGAGTTTATAAATGCAAATGGAATCTGGCACACAAAGTAGTTACAAGCAACTAAGAGTCAGCAAAGCCTTTTTTTTTACAATACACTACAGTATTTAAGGCTAAAGATAAAGTCTTTGCTTGTTATGCTCAAAGCGAGAGCTAAATATATAAAAATGTAGGAAAAGGAAGCAGGGAACCAGGCTAAAATTAAATGTTTTAATGATACTGTTTTGTAGTCATATAAAGAATCACAAGATGAAACAAAGAAACCAGTAGATCCAGGAGAAGGCCAAGTACTGTATTTCCTTAAGTAAATACTGTAAACATTAGTACGGACTGTATTTATACAATGATGGATTGCTTATGCAGTAGTCAAAATATATTCGCGTAACATGAAATCAACATGATAAGCATTTATTCAATGTAACATTGTTTGCCCAAAATTGTCACGGGGATAGGCACTTTATAAAGTGCCATAGTATTAAGCATATTATATGGGAAGAAGTGAGTGTGCCGAGGTAGCAGGAGCATAGAAGTACAGTATCTGTCAAAATGTGAGAAGTTTGCAGAATAAATCATTATCTGAAAAATTTAAAATGCTGAAAAATCAAACTTTACTCACTTCAGTTGCATATGTATATGTACACTTAAGGTAAAAATGATGGTACTTCTAGGTACAAGCTGAATTAAGTGAGGCTCACTCCAGCCCATCACCAGGTGTCAGCATATCTCGGGAAATCATCATCCTCAGATTCAACCTGGCTATTTCACCAGCTGTGTCTGGTGCTGCAGGTCACAGTTCAGTTAAGCAACCAAGCGACTCAAGCTGTTGTTTCATATGCAGTAAGGTTATGCATTAAATGGATGCTACTATCACAGTGACACTCGTTTGCATGTCTGGTTATTCTTGCTGACTGATGTTTGTTTTTCCTGCAAGTTAATTGGGTTGTGCCTACAGTATGGTCATTCTTCTTTAAACTTGTTTATGTTCTTTAAACGTCCTTTAACATTACATTATGTAAACATCCTTTACATTTATGATTATGTTCATTCTTCTTGAGTTTGGTCAATACTTTCACAGTTCTGTAGAACTTGGTCTCAGGACAAGGCATTAGTGCTGAGTACACACTTTATTGATACCTGGTTGATGGGGTTCTGGGAGTTCTTTTACTCTCAAAGCCCAGCCCGAGGCTAGGCTTGACTTGCGAGAGTTTGGTCCACTAGGCTGTTGCTTGGAGCGGCCCACAAGCCCACATATCCACCACAGCCTGGTTGGTCTGGCACTCCTTGGAGGAAACAATCTAATTTCCTCTTGAAGATGTCCACGGTTGTTCCGGCAATATTTCTTATGCTCGCTGGGAGAATGTTGACCAGCCGCAGACCTCTGATGTTTATACTGTGTTCTCTTATTGTGTCTATGACATCCCTGCTCTTCACTGGTTCTATTCTATTTTGGGTTACTGATCACAAGTGTGAATACATGACTCATTCAGCTAAAGCTGGTCTCACCTGATAGTGTTGTGTAACTTTCTCAACATTTTCTTAGACACTGGATGCCCTTGCTTTTTCTTGTTTGCGAGTCAACAAGTTGAAGCGAAGTCAGTCAAAAACATGGTTCTTGTGAGCAGGTCCTTTATTCAGGACTGTGGTTTGGGGTTGGGGGTTTCCAGGACTTATTCTAGGTTTCTGCACAGTTTTCTACTCTTCTGTGTTGCCACTGTTCCAGAGTTGTTAACTGCATCAGATCTGTTTTGTTTCATAAAATTGGAATCCATTTGAGCAAATTCCCAATGTCCATAAAATCCATTCAGATTATGTTTATAGTACATGTACATAAAAGTTCAATTATTACTGTATTGATAAACTTGCATCTTTCATTATATCTCATTATCTAGTGAAGAGAAGACAGGATTAGCATGGAATACATATTTTATATGTTGATAGAATGATGTGAAGAAAGTGATTATTTACTTCATGTCTGTTTCAGAACAGCGAAGAGTGTTGGGTCCATCATCATCTGTAGATACAAATCTCTACATTGAAAGCTGGCAACAGCAAGATAATCACCCAGCAGTGCAACACCCACCATCTGCCAGCTCCTTTACTGCTGGTCCCCGAACTTTTCTGAGGGGAACAGTATCTGCTTGTCCAAGCCCAGTGCCAGTTCGTACTTACCGATTGGGACCTGCATCAGCTTCAGCTAGCCCAATCTTCCCTGTCAGAGGATTGGGGCCCACTCGAGGACGCATGCGTGGAACACTTATATCAGCTGCATGTGCCTTGTCTGGTAGCAGTGGTGGTGTAGTAAGTGATTGTACCTCGGTTGCACCCACATAGCAGTCTACAAAGCAGATCAAGAATGGTGAATACCAGTGGGTTTTCCTTACATTGCAGCAATGCCATTCATTGTACAAGTTGTAAAAAGTGATTTACTTAATCTTGTGATGTTGAGACCACAGAAGTGATCAGGTCTCACTTGAGACAGCTATTAGTCATCAAAATTATGCCTTAAAATAAGTTTTTGTGGAAATTGAAATGTGTGACAGCTTATCATGTGAGCTATGTTGCATCCAGTTTTCATTGCAGCTCATCTACATAAGAGGCTTATCCACTTAATTCTAAGCAGCTCATTGTGGCAGCTTACCTTGTATGATAGCTTCATCTTTTGTTCATAGACTTTTGCTCAGAATATTCCCATGACTTCTTGGTGGAGAACATTACACCTCATGAAAAATATTTAGTAAAATAATATTTTAATTACAATATAGCAATACTATGTATTGAATCAAAATTGTTTAAGAGTCATCCCATGAGCGGGTATAATATGCCACAGGCATTCAAGAAGTGATCAGGATTTCTTAAAGTAGCTTTGTAGACCCCAAGCGGTGCTCTGGCACTTGAATATTACAAAGTAATTGGGCACATGTTGATGTGTACTGTACTGTACATAATATGTATACTGTATTTATATGAGACCTGTAAATAGACAATATATTTGTGTGACAGTGTTTTGATAGTACTGTACTGTAATTGGCATGTGTGTGTGTGTGTGGCTGTAAAAATTTGTGTACAGTACTCCAATATTGTCAAGTTGTAGATACGAGTACACCATGGCTCAAGTTTGTGTGCGTTTCTTACTGCTCAAGAGTTGTATTCTGGGTATTACTTTATTAAAAAAAAAGTTTTGCCCTAGTGTTCTCGGTTTACAAATGAATATTGCATTACATCGCATGGAATGTGTGTAATTTTCCAGTAATTTGGGAGAAATGACTTGCAAATGATTTAAAAAAAAAGTGCTATATTGGGTCTGCTCAGCTCTTCAGTGCCAATTGTGCCATACTGTGTGATAATTGTACTTAGCTCGAGGACACATTTTTTTATTGTAACATGAGTATTTCTTCATAGGAACAATTAGCTATGGCAAAAAAAAATTAATTACTAATTACACATGAGCATCTTAATTTGAATAAAGTGCAAATGTGTTCTATGTTGTGTAAATGTTTTCTTTATATACATATCATCCATATCCAATATTAAACAAAATTTAGGATGTAAAGTGTATTTTTATTTTTGTAGGTTCAGTCTTGTGTCATGTTACTTGGTCAAAAAAGTATTAAATGCTTTATCATTACCATATCCCAAGGAATGGGATCTTAGCAGAATCTCTTTTTTTTTTTTTTCCCCCCAGACAGATCTGTCCCAAGTTTCCTCAAATTCTTCCTTTTGATGTTATGATGACAAATTCTGTTTCACATCTTACTACTTTTAGCATTCTTATGTTGGCAAATATCTTCATATTTACTTTGTTAATACCTAAGGTCTTAAACTGCCAGTATGTTTGATGCCTTCTCAGTCAAGATATGGGCATCATATTTTCCTGGTCTGCTTGCCTACAACCTCTAAATGAATATTTCTGTTTGAAAGTACCTTTACACATTCAAGTTTTGAAAGTTAAACATTAGATTTAAACTATTTATTTATAAATTTACATTTTGCTGTGTTGTAACATCATTGAATTTACCAATGCTTTTGAGTATAAAAAACAAGATGTGTATAAGGAAATGCAAGATTAGAAAGCCAGATAAAATAATAGGATTTATTTATCTTATATGAATGTATTCACTTCAAAAGGCATTACAGCATTTTAAAATGTATTGGCAAGTACTGTTTTGGCTGATTCATACTTAAAGGAAACATAAATGGGAGAAAAGGTTTTCTTTAAAATTTAGGCATGTAATGTTATAGATTTTTTAATTTTGTCTATATTAAGAGGAAGCTTTTTAAGAAAGATTTATATTTGAAGTAATACCCGCCATTTAAGTTGCTTTTGAATTCAAAAATTTTGCTGTTTATTGTTAAAAAAAAATCCAAAACTGTATAGCTATGAATGGTAAACCTGCAGTAATTAAATTAACTTGTGGGCATAGGTATTTCAGTTTACATATGCAGTATACAGTAATTATTTTTGAAGTCATATCTCTTCAAGTTCTGATACAGTATGACATAACTGATGAAATATTTTGGTTAATATTGTATATCACATTGTATTGATGATAATTTACTCATCGGTTGTAATCAAATAATGACACATTAAGATTTGCCACACGATGTTACAATCCCTAGTCACATGTACCTCTAGCAGTAGCACTGAGTATTGTAGTAAAGATTTATTTATAACTTCGCCCAATTGGCGTTTCATGTACAATGTAGCATTTTCACTCCTTTTTCTGTAAGATCCACACATACATTCCAAATTAGGTTTGCCTCTCGACAGTTGGTCAGCTTTACAATCATTATACGTTTATATATCATTTATCATTATTCTATTTTAGATCATCACTGCATTTAGGTCGTAACAAAAATACTAAAAATCTTACCAGCAGGAATAATGACTACTCTAAGGTTTGGGAGCGGCCAGGTTGTCAGATGGTAAAATATTAGATTTGTCATTTTTGTGTCATTCCAAGGGATCATATATAATAATGCAAGTTTTGTGTAGTTCCAAGGGAACTTGTACAATAATGCAAATTTTGACAAAATGGTTAAGAGGCTATAACTACCTGTTTAAAAAAATTATTTGTCAAGTGTTTTGCAAGTTTCAAAACACATGTTCAAGACTTTCAAAGTACCTTTGTGTATTTTATATGCCAATATCCACGGTGACAACAAAGATAAATACACAGTTTCAGTTTAAAAAAAAAAGTATGTAAAATATCAAAGGTACAAAATATCAATATAACTGCTCATTAATAAATGAATGATATGCATTGTATGCATGTGTAGATGTCTGGGTGAATTGTATATACACTACATATACATGATGTACGAATGCCTCTGTTACTTATTGGAACTTTTTATAAAGTACAGAATGTGGACTGTATTTGATTTGTGCATGTACCAATTTACTGCACAACTAAGTAATCAGTTTAATAAAATATATGAACAGTTCTAAGAGTGTGTATTTGAATATGAGAGAGAGGTGCACGCTCGCTAAATGTGTTCATAAGTTTTTTTCAGCATTGAGAGCAATACAAATGATTTCAAGTAAATGTACAGTATACTTATCTGTGTCTAGAGTGATGATGCTACCTTTACATGGAAAGTCACTACAGTTTTTCAGACATTATATTTTAGAAATATAATTTGATAATCCTGCATTTATATTTGTTAGCTTTGTTCCTTTTGAAATGTATATAAATTTTCATGCAAAATTATTTTAAAATATAATTTTTATTGAGAATGTTGCAAATTCCTATCCACATAAATGTGGATAAAAACAGGTCAAGGAATAGAAAGATACTGTAATTTGAGAATCATTTGATAAAGCTCAAGATAACTCATGCGCAGTCTTAAAACGGAGGCTAATCCTGAAACAATTCATGTTCTGGTCAGTACGTTTTGTTTTTCTACCAAACATTCTTTATGTATTTGTCGTTACCTCTTGTTCTTCAACCAGACATTGTCCTCCTTGTACTTGTCAGCATTTCTTCTTCCTCTCCTTCAACCTGACATTCTTTATGCACTTATCACTATCTTTTTTTCTAGTTTGAAATTATTCTTTGTATACTAGTCAATATCTTTTGTACTTCAGCCTGGCTACATGTTTATACTGCAGTCCAATGAGATGCATAAGAGTGAGATGCGTGTTTAGGTACTGTAGGAAAATATATATATACTGTATATAGTACATGTCTGGGTGGTATTGTAAGATGGCATTCAACTGTTTAGAAATTTAGATGTATGAAAGTTAAGCGTGTTTTAAAAGTAGCAGAGTGGGGCCGTAAAAGATACGAGTGAAATAAACCTCATATACAAATCATTTCAGTTATTTATGTGCAGTTTTATAAAAGAATGTATTGGATCTGTTTGATGAAATAATACATATTATTTTCAGCAATATTTTTGTGCAATGTTTTTTATATTTAAGTATAAAAACGTTGGAAGCCCAACAGTCAAAAAATTACAACAAAGTTTATAATAAAAATAAAAGGGACAAGCTCAGATTAGTTTTTCTAACCAATGTTTTGTTAGTAAGGTACAGTAATACAGTACTGTATTGTTAAGAGGCAAGTTATATTATACTCTAATAAATAAACTACAATCCTGTAACCGGTAAGTCTAACAATACATTAATCAGTAAGTCATTCACACTGGATCAGCCGATTTGTGATTGATTTTTTTTTTTTGTGCCACTTCAAGCAAGAGCTTTACAGTTTACATTATTGTCAGATTAATGTTATAACATTTGTGGTCAGATGAATGTTGCAAGGTTTCTATGGCAATTCTTGAATCTTTATGTATGTGTTGTCATGTACCAAAGCCTTTTGGATGGCTAGCATTTTTGTGAAGTTGAGCACCCATTTAAGAGTCTCCAACTATAGAATTTCCTTCCTTAACCTCAGATTCCGATTCTTGTCTGCAAATCTACTGAGCTGTCTGATGCCACGTTTGCTTCTATATTCATCTGTGCAACGATTCACATAGGAAAGCTCTAGCTGAACACTGGGGGGGGGGGGAGGGGGTGTGCTGGCTGAACATTTAGGGGAAGGAGGTACTGGTTGAATACTGTGGGGGAAGGGAAGCTGTACCCGAACACTTGTTGATGTGGCTGAACACCGGTGATTCTGGCTGAACACTTACCTGGAGTGGGCCCTGAGAGTTATTCCAGTCCCCCAAGCCCGACCTAGGAGCTTTGGTTAAACATTTAGGGCTTTGTGTTTTGTTTTGTTGCATTGAATAGGTTCTCCCTTGTTCAGTAGCCATAGAAAACGGACGAGGGAAATGAGTAGCCCCACATTCTCTAGACCTTTTGCTATTAAAATAATTACAACCTCAGTCCCAACAATGCACTAACCCTGGGGGTTCTTGAACACTGGGCACTTTGACACAACGCAGAGGCCTCTGGCTGAACAGGGGAGGGGTTAGCATGGCTCCATTGGAACCCCTAGCCTAGTGATTCTAGAAGAGCTATATGGGTTCCGGCAGGATCCTGGGGACTCCGGCTATTCATTATGGCTTTGTTTTCAAACCGTTCTCCTATTTGGTCGTCACATTTTGACGTATACTTTACCCGAGGACAAAAACTGTCGTACTAGAAAATGGTCAAATGCATCAAAATGCAATGTACTATTAGGAGGACGAGTTGGGGGACATGAAGCCTGTTAGGCTTATTTTGGTCTCTAGTCAAGAACAACAACGCGGTCACCCATCCAATTAATGTCTGGACCCAATAATGTTCAACAGTGATTTGCACGTCAATTGGTGCTGCACACTCCAATCTCAATTTTCCAATCCTGATGTACAGTATCCTGAATGATTCCTGGTTAGGAATACTTAAAGCTGGTCTTATGTTTGCAAAATGTTGCAAACACCACTGTCATTATCATCTTGTTCATCAAATGAGATCTTCAAGTTCATCAAGTATTATTATCTTCAAGTGAGATCAAACCCAGTTGGTTATGCAAGTCAGCTGTCTCCTCCTCAGCTGGTACGACGTTATTGGCCTCCTTCACCTATTCTTATTATTACACATTTATTGGAGTGAAATTATTCTTGTACCTTGTCTTCATTATTAGTAAATATATAAACAAAATATTACAAGAAACAGATAAATAAGGTTGGATTTAGGAAAGACATAAGTAATTTCTGGTTTGGAAACAGGGTTGTTGATTTATGGAACAAATTACCAGGTAACATAAGAGTTGTGGGATCCTTTGATTGTTTCAAGCATAGTGTATATATGTATGTATGAGTTTGGGTAGATATAAATAGGAGCTGCCATGTGCGGGCCAATAGACCTTCTGCAGTTTAATTAAGTTCTTATATATACTGCTTCAACCCTGCTCCTGTGCCAGGTAAGTCCACCACGGGCTCACCATAGCCCGTGCTACTTGGAACTTGTTCCGAGCAGCTGAATCTATAACAACAACTGCTTCAAATCAAATGTTTATTCAGGTAAAAATACAGACAGTTGATTTACAAGCATAATGTTGGAGTTATAGATAGAGCAAGTACATAAAATACCTAAAGCCACTAATACGCCCAGCGTTTCAGTTGCGTATGTGGCATGTAAATGAGCATGCGTATCACTGCACGTCACGGTTGCATGTGTGTTGGATACATGTTACGAGTGCATGCGTGCAATAAATAATAACCCACCGAAGCGCATGCGTGTCAATATATATATATATATACACACGCGAGTAAGCTGACGGTGGTCAGCACCACCAATCCCTCGCAGACATCGACAATTCGTTCCTCAATCACGGCAACGCCACGGTAAACTGTTTTCACTTATTTGACTGCCAGACCTACGGTCTTAAATCGGCCTGTTCTCCTAAGATTTCCCAAACGTTAAGAAACTGTTTTACTACAGTGCCTTATCCTAACCTACCAAAGGACCCAAAACGGAACAATATGTTGACCAGATCACACACTAGAAGGTGAAGGGACGACGACGTTTCGGTCCGTCCTGGACCATTCTCAATCGACTTGAGAATGGTCCAGGACGGAACCGAAACGTCGTCGTCCCCTCACCTAGGTGTGGTCTGGTCAACATGCTTTAACCACGTTATTGTGACTCATCGACTGCATCCCAAATCCTTATTCCGATCCCTTCCAAGTGCTATATAGACGTAATGACTTAATTTGAAATTAGTAGATACATTATAGCAAAATTTTAGGATTATCGACAGGTACATTGAGGCATAATTTGAGGATTGTTTCTTGGTACATTATATCTCCTCATCCCAGTCACTTCGCCTCCCTTCATAACACGTAATCGCCAACAGAACCGAAACACCTAACCTACACCTAAGTAGCACATAAAACTTTAATGTATTATAATATTAATATACAAATGAGAAACCGATTTTTAATACACTATACCTTACAATTTATGACCACCTTGGAAGAAAGCCGCAGCTTTAACGAGCCTGGCCTGAGGATCTACAGGTTTAAACTCAGCCAATCCTCATTAACAAAGGGCAAAGGCTAGCTAATCCAACCGCCAAACATCCCTGTTTATGTAACTTCTTCAGTTCGTTCGAGGTGCAGCCAACACGTACCCCAGACGCATTCATAAATTTTAACATACTATTTATTAAAAAAATGGGTTGTTAGGTTAGGTGTTTAGGTTGTTGGCGATTATCTGTATTTTAAGTACGTGGGTGAAGCGTTTATAGCGTTACGGTTTGAACAGAGGTCGTCGGCAAAGCACTGTTCTAAAAAAAGTTAGAACGTCATCAGTCGAGTTATGCGTAAACCGATTTTCATTCATAAACCACCCCGTCCTCCAAACAAAGACACAAAAGTGATTCCGTGGACCCGGCAACCCCCCTGTTATGAATGAAACAACCCGTCCTCGACTCAAGTTCATTACATCCAGCGGTCAACCCCACAGACAAATTTGTACATGCTGTTCATTCAAAGCGGGAATTTTCGCAAACAAATTTATATTATAATATATTAACAAATTGTGCTATAGGCATAAGTTAGGTTAGGTGTTTAGGTTCTGTAGGCGATTATTTGTATTTGTAAAACGTGGGTGAAGCATTTATAGCGTTGTGGTTCGAACAAAATTCGTCAGTGAAGCACTTGTTCCGGAAGTGTTCGAAAGAACATTTTCAAACAGAACAGAACCTAAACACCTAACCTATATATGCACAATATGCTAATATATTATAATGTTAGTTTATATTTGAGAAAATTCCTGTTTAGAATGAACAGCATGTTAAAACTGTTGAATGCGTCTGAGGGGTTGACCGTTGGATGGAATGGACTTGAGTCGAGGACGGGTTGAAATGCTTCACCCACGTATTACGAATACAAATAATCGGCAACAGAACCTAAACACCTAACCTAACCAGTGCCTAAATATGCACAATATGGTAATATATAATATTAATTTATATTTGAGAAAGGGCTCAACGGGCTTACCATAGCCCGTGCTACTTGGAACTTTTTGTTCCAAGTAGCGAATCTTAAAACAACAACAATTTGAGAAAGGTTCTGTTTTGAACAGAATGTTATATTTATGAGTGCGTCTTTGGGGTGGCCGCTGGACAGAATAGACTTGATCGGAGGACGGGTTTTCAAATACAAATAATCGCCAACAGATCCTGACGAATTGGAACCTGACCTAACCTAACCTACGCCAAACTATATATAGCATTTTTATGTATAATATTAATTTATACATGAGAATAAACCAATTTTTAATACAGAGTATGTTAAAATGGATGAATGCGTCAGGGGAGGATGGCCGCTGCTTTAAACAGCCTCATATGAGGACGGGTTGCATAAGAAGGTATTGAGAAGTGGACTTGGTTGACAGATGCGGGTGTACACGATGGTGTTTGTGTCTGTGGTGTTTATGACATGTGGTGGTCGTGTAGTGGAGTACCAATTGCTGAGCATGGACGCTCAGATCCCTCTCTACTGTATCTCGACTACTCTACATGTCATGTCCACTTGTCAGGTAATGTCTCCTCCTTGGTCTTCACCTCTCGCTATGAAATATAACAATTACCCAGAAAGGATATTTTGTCATTTCCTTAACTGACATGAATGACTTATAATTTGCGAAATGTTTTCCAGTTAATTAGATTAAACATATTCTGCACAATAAGGATAATGCACAGGAAAATAAATTATACAGATGAGTTATAGTATGATGAAGCATCTGAACCCAGTTTGTACTGCGTTGTCCAGTGCGCCATGAAGGCCAGCATGGCGGGTGTGGCCACCTTTGGAATCCAAGCCTCTAGTAACGTGGGCGGGCTGGTGAAGTGTGCCCTCGCTCACAGTAACTGCACGACAACTACACTTCTCATCGCCAATAACTCCGCCCACACAGTCTGGACAGCTCGGGTAAGTCTACCTTATCAGAGACAACGACGATCCTTGTTTTTCCCAGAGCAATGATGGTTGATACCCAGTGATACAACTAATTTGTCACTTATTCCGGAAACGGTGGTGTTAGTACGTTAAATTTGTCTTTATACCATGGAACCATTTTCTTCTCTTCCCTTTGCAAATTTCTCATCACAATAACTAGCTTTATTTGGTATATTATTCTGGATAACAGTACATGGTATTAAACTTATTTCAGGTTTAGTAAAATGTACATATTTTAATTTCAACTTGTCCTCAGGGTATATACCTTCGTGGTAATCACTTCAAAACACCATGTAAGTAGTACTTTTATATACTTCCTATCATTGGTTAGGGTAGATACGGTTTTGTTATTAGGTTACGTTAACAAAGTGTATCGCATACTGGAATGTGAAATTCTAGCTTTCTTGGGTATCCTCTAGAAATTTACATTAAAGAAAACCTTAACCTTAACGCTTATAGAAGAAAACGAGCCCAGGATTTTAAAGCCTTGATGCTTATTAAAATACAGCTATAACCTGAGCATAATCTAGGACAAAGGTTCACTTGCCAGTTTACCGATAGAACATTACTGAAACCTTAATAAGCCTTCAGAGGATCATAAATATCTAAATCAAAGAGGTCAGGATCCCACCACTCGGAACGCTGTTTGGACACAAGATAAACCAACCTCATTGTCTAAAGGTTCTGTATTCGGCGCAAAGTAGCGTGAACGATACGTAGTGATGTTTCGTTCAGTGTTCGTTGGAATTTTGCTGAAATACAGGAAATGGAATTGCTAAACCAAACTTCAATCCAACATTATCTAGCCTAATCTTAATGTAATCTAACCAACCCCATCCTGTCTTCACCTAGCCTCTCTCTTTCAGCTCCCAGACGAGACAGCCAGCAATACAACCACCCCAGCATCAACCACCATTTTAGTAACTCCAGCAATAACCACCACCATTGGAATGTCTGCTTCTACCACAGTCATCACCAGTCCAGCTGCTGCTGTGAATACATCAACCACACTCCTTGCTATTAACACCACAGCCTCGGGTACAACCGCTCTTTCAACAACGACCGCTGCTCCCACATCCACTGCAGGTGAGGCTACGATCGGATAACAAATTATTATAATTTAATGATAGTGTTAATACTGTTATCTGTTTAAGGTTGATTTATTATCTATATAAGCATATCTGCATAGGTATATTTGTTTATGTACTGTTGTTAAGGTGCTTTTTACTTTCATATATTTTGACTAGAGAACAAAAGTTAAAACGGAATTAGATCAGACTGATCGCCATTATAGACGACAGTTTAATAAAAATACTTCATAGGCTTCAGCATAATGATATTACAGTTTACATCTGCGCCTTAGTGAAATACGTAGTACGTATAGGGCTAAATAAAATGTTACAATATAGGTTTTGTAAATATTAAATCATGTTAAAGAAATACAATCTATACTGCACAATATATATTTTACAAGGTTGGCCCTTGTAACAATATATTAAAATATTAACCAACAACGCATTTTGTGCCCTGCTCTTTTTAGGCAAACTTTCCTGTCCTGTCTAAATCACGAAATAAACAAGCGTATCAAGTTATTTATCAAAGGGAGCTTTTATACAAAAACCTGACTCGGTGAAACGCTATGCGCTTTATAGTGGTTTGACGAGATTGTACCTATCTAATGTACCACGTGTACCAATACTTGTACAAACCTTTATGCTTTGTAATTAAATATATAAATGGCAATGTGTGGTGAGCTTCGGTGCTGGCATCAGTGTGTCAACACACCAAGGGAGTCCAGAACCCTCATTTTGCCTGGTTTGGTCAACACATTTTCACAAGTTGTCTTGACAACAGTTTGTTATGACTTTTCCAGTTACAAAAAGGCAAGTGTGTTGAATTATTATATGTCATGCTTCTGCTATCGTGATTGTGTTAAATGACGAGTTTCGGAGTAGTTCTTGCACAAAGATTAAATCGATTTTTATTGAGTACAATGGAAATAGCGCATATATGTATGTTCAACGAGACCAGGATAAATGTTTCAGCAGAAGTAGTTTTTATTTTTTTGTTAGTCAAATCTAGCGTCAACATAGTGAGGCAAATACTTGGAACGAACCTATACAAGAAACGACATTGTTGATAAAGCTTATGTCTGCTTGCTGCCCTCACATGTCTGACAACTATATTTATGGACATTTGCTATATTTTTTACCAAGAGATTTGGAGATCACAAAGAAAATTGGAAAGGAATGCCTTAGTAAAGAATATTATCATTATCAAGGCAGGGGACGTGGCTGCGAGTCCTCTGGTTATACGAGACCTTGGAACTTTAACACACTTTGCTGATAACTCTTAGTATTCGAAACTTAAATATTCAGTCAAACATCGGCATTGATACACTGAGAGGCCAATTCCCACCACTGAGACACTAACACGTCCTTAACCATACCACTTTGCCACGAGGTGCATTTATGGTCAAAGTACATTCACCACTGGATCACGGACATTTATAACACCTATTCCTGCCACTGGACCACTGATAGAGGGACCACACTAGACACAAAACAGCAGCGAGCGAATCCAACAATTTGGAGGGTAACCTGACCGGGAACATTCATCACTCTTGTCGTTCCGACATTTTGTGACCACAGGTACAAGCCCTACATGACACCTCTGATTTATTTTATTTGTGCCAGATATGAAGTAAAACTAATCGTATCCTACAGCAGATTAATTTGTTTACTCTAGTTTTTGTGTGTGAATGCGTGCTTCTGCTATTTTGTCGCGCCTTTCAACCTTGAGTTAATTGCGTTCCTGTTTTTTCTTACGGCCTGTGAGTGAAGTGTGCCTACTATGTATATATATTTTATTTTGTGTTGAGAGGGAAATGTGTGTGCTTAGGGGCACCCACCTCTCCCCATACTCTTTGGATGGAGGGAATGGGCGCCTCTGAAGCTATATAAAATCCTACAACCCCCGAAGTGGCTTACAGGGAGGGGGGAGGAAGGAGGGGGGGGGGGGGGGGTGGAGATTACGGGCTGCCTATATCCCGTGCTACATTTATATTTCGTTCTGAGTAGGTAAATCTAAAACAACTATAACCCTAAGTGACAAGGGAAGGAAGTAAACCAAAATATATATTAACGAAATTATGTTTATATTCTGAATCGGCATATGAATACAATAAACATATGCACGTGTTTATTCTTTTTTTTTCTTTTAGCATATACTGTATTCGTAATTTTAAAAATATGATTAATATTTCAACGAATATCTGAAAAGTTTAGCATGACCTTTAAGCACTTTAATCTGCATTTTAAATACATAAAATAATTTAAATACTTTTATATTCATTAAAAACATTTAAAAATCGAGGCAATTTAAAGGAGTAGAGATTTTAGTACAATAATGTAAACATGATTCTATCCCCTGCACAGGCGGCACCTGTCATCAAGTTAATGAGGCTTGTACCACAGTGGGCGCCACCTTCATTCACCCTACTGACTGTGCCAAGTGAGTGACTGGGTGTTAGTGAAGGATTTATGTTTACTGAGACAAGAAAAATACATCTCAAAGGAATAGAGTAGCTTAGGCTATTTCTAGCCCCCCCCCAATTGAGGGATGATATACGTTCAACTGAACATACATAGAATGATAAAATTAACCCTAGGAATTATAAACTTCCCATATAAAGAGAAATTAATATAATCTACATTTTCTAGAAAGGTGGAGTGAAGGGGTAGCATGATAGAAGAATCATAGGAATTTAAGTTTAATAGAAGACATTATTAAGGTGTTAAATTTTCAGTACTAAATGGAACAAGAAACAATGGATACAAGTTGGATAAATTTTGATTTGGGAAAGACCTGGATAAATTCTGGGTTGGAAATAGTTGATTTATGGACAAATTACCGGGTACATAATAAACGTGGGATAGCTTCAAGCGAAGGTTAGACAAGTATGTCACCGGACGCTTCTTCTATATTGCAACTGGACATTTGAGAATGGCTGCTATATTATATAACATTTAAATGGTTTAGACGCACACAACCTCGCTACAAGATTTCATAAAAAATATGTGCATATGTCGCGCAACAGTTCATGCCAAATAGTTTTAGCAGGTCTGGTGGTTTCTTTGACAATTATTTATACTCGTGTCTAGCTGTGTGTTGTCGGCAGGTACCTGGAGTGCTCAGTTACATACGTACTGCTGGCGAGAGACTGTGGTACTGGTACCCACTGGAAGCAGTCGCAGGGCATCTGTGGCTTCATCACTACGCCAGAAGAACAATGCACATGTTAATAGTTGAATTAGGTAACTCAACACCCCAGCATCTGTCAATACCCCATCACCCTACCAACGTTCCATTAGGATTTTGAGCTTGGGTAATGATAAAGCCATCAGATATTAGGTGGGCGATTTTTAAATTCCAAAATCTGCCGAGAAAACGTTCAATGTATAAATGTATTGGAATTTGACAAACGGGATACTTGGATTCACATCTAAAAGCGTTTCCCATAAGCCATCTAGCCAAGGGATATACACCGAGTTACTTTAGTCTTTAACTATGTTTATGACTAAGGTATTATTGCTGGCGAGCATAGTGGTGGTCTTAATAATCCTCCCGCGGTTGATAGACCTGTAGGCTAGCACCAAACTAAACATCTAACTAATCTATATCTATGAGAGAATGTTCGAGGTTGGGGACAAGGTAGCTACGGTTAACCTCACGTAACTTTCCATGGTAAATTGTGATTGTATGGCAAGTATCAGTAGTTGGGGGTCGACCCCCATGCCTGTCTTCAAGTAGGATTGGTTCCTGTTGCGATAACCAATGAGTCCTATGAAGTATGAAATGTGGGTTTGATTGTCCATAGATTGTTTTCCAACTAAATTCTCTGCAGTTATCACTTCATATAGTCTAGGGTAGCTGCACTACTGCAGATGTACCTCATATCTTAATAAAAAAAAAAAAAAATGCAGTTATCACTGGGAGAGAGAATTGAAGAGATAGATATTTATGGCAGGTGGCTGCAGGAAATGAATCCCTCAATGGCGAACATTCCAATTGTAAACTATGTGAACTAGAGCTGGGACATACTCTCTAACACTTATATCTGCGATTGCCCTGTTAACAATGATTTCAAACCAAATGGTATGAGGAACTTTGAGCTGTGTAACTACATCATGCACTCACGAACACTGGAAGATATTCTTGTGCTCTACCAAGAGTTTGGTAGGGCAGGCTAATAGATTAGACTCACAGTTCATGTTCACTGCAGATTCCATGTATGACTAAGCATCTTGTGAGATTGGGATATTAGATCAGCTCATAGCTAGTTTATGATCTACACTGTAAACCTTCGAATAGAATTGGGTTGCAGCACATTACCGTGTATACCCAAGATTATTAATTCAAAAATTAGATAGTGTATACTATTATAGATTGGGTTGCTTAAGTATTGTATGTGTGATGATTAAAGTGGGTTGCATATATATATATATACTGTACTAGTGCACTGTATAGTGTTCCTAATGTTACTTGTTCATTGTACTCATTGATGTATGGGGAAACAGATGCGACAATGGCGGGCGTGATGCCGCCTAGTGGCCGGCGTTCAGGACCGGTGTCCACCTAGGCATTGTCGTCTTTGGTTCCTTAAATTATGGGTTGTAATGATTTAATTGTCACGTTTACTGTATTTGAATGTTTAGCACTTGTGTTAATATACATTTATATATATGTACTATTCACTTGTCATGTACAGGTGGTATTAAGTATGGGTTCAGAGTAAGGGTTGTGAAATGTATTGGTGGGAGCCTCGCTGTGGAAGGTACCCCGTCCTGATGCCTGCTGCTGCTGCTGCTGCTGCTGCTGGAGTCGCAGTGCGACTCTCTAGGAGGGAGGAAGTGTGTATTTCGGCTAATTATCAGTTAAGTAGTCTAATTGATTTTGATTTTTTGCATAGGTGTATATTTACCCGACAATTGTGACTATTCTGCTTATGATTATATTATGGAGTGTAAAAGCTCCCTGTGGGATCAGCTCTGATCAAACTTTAAAATTGTTTATTCATTTTTCCACCGGGGACGTAATAATAAAGTACTAGATGTAATTATGTGTCGGTTTTGCATAATCTGAACGCATGTGTTTTAAAGTTATTGTAAATAATTATATTTCTTGTTTGGCCAGAGTAGACTGGTTAGTGTCCCTAAAGTGTGTTTACTTTACCCTCCGGATAAGACAGTAGTAAGGAGGGCCAATTTAAAATAGGGAAGGGCTAAGGGACACATGACAGTAACGAGCACTACTGGTTTGTCTTAACTTGTATACACTGGAGCACCGTCAAATTTGTTTATTAAGCAGCCTCGACAGGTTAAGGGAAGACCCAGAGAAACTCTAGGTCAAACACTATTGGTTAGGCAAATAGGCAAAAAGTTAGGTATTGGTTAGGAAAAATTATGGAGTGGCAAAGTGATAAGGGACTGCTGTGACAGCCTATTGTGGACACGGATTCCTTTCTTGGGCACAGCAGTGCTTTATAATCGAATACATATATGGATACAATGTTTACTTTGTAACGTTCCTTTCTTTATAAAGGTTTAACATGGATTGATCTATTGATTACAGAATACGCATATCTTGGCGTGTAATTATTACCGATATTTAGGTCTTGAGGTCAGACACTGGAACCGGTCTGGTTATTCAGCGTTTAGTCTGTGTTACGAGACCAAAAATAATTGTTTTATTGCCGCACAAACCGCACGAGACCAAAACAATTGTTTACATTGTTTCAACACGTTGCTGTTTATCAACTCATTCTGCCTTTGTTGTCGCGTTCCCTGACTCAAGCTGCGCTTGTATCTGGAGGACTCTACTATCGTAATGAGGATATTAAATAAACATATTAAACTTTATAATTATGACTATATGCCATTTTTTTTATCAAGAGTGAGAATTAAAAGTTGGAACATCTTTGCGGTTGCCTTTCGTCAGTGAGCATGTGTGTGTAAGTACAGAACTCTGAACTAGTTCAAACATTACCTTGTGTGTGAATATAGATTGATACTAATAATATCCATACCGTTGACTTGTAAAATATTTTTTTAAGAAAAGAATTTGCCAACCTGATATCCATCCATGTTAAACTTTTACCAGTGTTTAACCAACTCCCACTATCTATAATTGCATCAAACTACTAACAAATGAGAGAAGATACTTACCCTGGACCAGAACAGAGCCATTGTTGTCTTCTGCTAACGGCCGTAATTGTGGCTCCAGCGTCCGTTAAGGATATTAATAATAAGACAGTGTGTGTGTCAGGACTCCCCGTGATGCTGGTCAAGCTCTCTTGGCCGTCCAAACCTATCTGGCCAGTCTCTCACCCCCCACACTCACGCTCTCGTTCATGTGAGAATTAATAGTTATTGAATTGGAAGCTGGGTTGTTTAATTCGAATCATTACAGAATTTGAACTGAATATATTGATTTGTTTAATATATAATGTGTTACATTTTATCTCCACTCTTTAATTCACCAATGAGGTCTAATAATGTAGTTCAGTTACTCAAGCCTAGTGATGACGTGGCGCTGGGTGACGTCACAGATGTCATGTCAGCCCGCCAGTCACGTTATAATATTATTGTAATTCATATTTTAATAAGAGGAATAATCCTTATAATAATTTAAGTAGTAAATAATTCGTGGGTAGTTTTATAAGCTTAACAGAGGACAATCCTTATTCATAGTTGTATATTATTAAAAATATTTATTATGTAGTTACTTATAAGTGGGAAATATTTCCCACACATTTAGGCGTGCACCCCCATACGCACATTCGGATATACATGAAAAGGTTCCTAGATTTACCAAATATGATGTACTGCCAGAAATCTTTCAGTTTGCTTAATGTCTAATAGTTCCTGCACATGACTTAACCTTCCATGGCAGCCGCCATTGGATGGGTGTGAGGGCCATGATTGGTAACTGGTTCCCTATTGATGTAAATTGCTCTGTATAGAGACTATTATGGCCCTCTTGTGATATAAAAAGACTATAGACATCTATAATATATTGTGTAACTAGCTTCACAAGATTGGTTAGCTAAATGAACTTGGGGGGGGGGTCAGTTCCAGATACCATTATATGCTCTTGTAACTTATTCCATTACTGCAAACGGGATGGGTATAGGGTGCATAATAAATGAACAAAATAAAATATATAAAATCCTGGTCTGAGAGACAGGACTTGTGGTACAAGTTTTTATTAAAAGAAGTAACTTTACGCAGGCGAAATCGAGACACAGAAGACATGAGCAGAACATTTAAGACTTAAGAAATCGCCAAGGTAGTTTTGGGCAGATAGTTTTAATAGTCGGGACGAACTATCAGGAGAAAGCGCTAAGCCACCACGACTATATAACACTTGGAAGGGATCAGAATAAGCATTTGGGATGGGACGGGGGAAGAGGGGGGGAATGGAATGGTGCCCAATCACTTGGACGGTCGCTACACGAATGAAACACAAGAATCTAAAAAAATGTAGTTTTTATTATTACTTCCAGGACTACAAGTCGAGACACATTACAGGGGCAAGTTAGCTATTTACAAACCTTAAAGCAATATTCCACTGCAGCAGCGACATTTTGCACTACACACTGACCTACCACGCAGATTATATTCGGTAACGCCAACGCTTCACTTCTGCAGAAACTGTACATCAAGAGATTCGTAAACTGCTCAGCCACGTGAGGTAACAGCACCAGCCGCCAAGGCAATTCTCACTTAGTTAAGTGGCGACAATTATTTGGCGAATGCTGAGGGAATGGATATTTGTTTATAAGACAAAGTAGGTTTGCCTCTTCCTTGTAGACAACATCCAGGGGTTGGTGGTGGAAATGTGCCAAGACATACGAGATGCTACTCATCATGTGTTAACACACAAGGAGCTCCCCATCATGTGCCAACACACAAGGAGCTCCCCATCCCGCTGTGTGGCTGAGACGTGGTCAAGATGGAGACAGTTCTGCTAGACCTGCTTCATGTAGTGCTCGTGGCGGTGCTGCCCTACAGCCTATAGGAACGATCAAATGTATATAATAAAACATGTAAATGGTCATGGACTGTTGACGGATCTCAGGCAAGAACATTTTACACATTTCATTATGAGATTGCAAAAAAAAAATGTCTTGAACATTTTTTTTTCTGATTTATACTAAGTTAACACTTTTCTACTCCAAAATGATCTAGGAATAGACATTTTAACGTAGAACTTGACATTTTCTAAACACTGAATCTCGGTTGATATTAGAAAAGCTGCCCATTGTCCACCAGTGGGAGGATATTCATGCACAAACAACAGGTATTTGAGCAGAGAGTGGTAGGAGCATTCATGGACAAAACCTGAGAGTTCACATTATAGTGAAGGTTGTACTGCACAGTGCACAAGTGCCACAACACCACACTGGACACACTTGAGGTCTCACAGTGCCACAACACCCTACTGGACACTTGAGGCCCCAACACTACTCTGGACAGATTTAGGAGCATAATGTCTCGCTACCAAATTGGGCAAAGTTGTATGTCCCTACACATGCAGGGACATGCATACAGTATCCCAGAACAACACCGGAAGTACCCCCCTTTAGGTCTCACACTTCTGGAGATGCACATTCATCTTATGCACTTATGTGCATAAGTTATTATCACTTATGCACATAAGTGATAATAACTTATCACTTATTAAACATGTCTTTTTAAACTTTAAAGCATCATAAATTCCAAAATAATAACTTCAACCCCATATCCGTAACAAATGCATCCAGTATTTCCGTAGCATTGATTTAAAAAAAAATATATAAACATCATCTTTTCACACACATTTAAAATACTTCAACACATGCCTTAGAAACATGTCACAAGAAGTTAACCGTGTAACACTTCCTGTTGGTTGTGGCCTGAATTCCTCACTATTAAACCACTGATGAATTTGACCAATACCTGAATATATGATATTCAGACTAACGACGTACTGCTCGGACAGTGTCAATATTTTCCGAGGCAACATAATGCATCTTATTTATACCCAAACGCACTTTTACAGGAAACTTGTCACCTCCTGCGTTAGCAGGATATCAGTTACCCATCATTTCGTTGCCAAGTTGCGCTCAATACTTAGTACAGGTAAAGACTTTTTTCTTATATAAAAAAGCAAACATATACTTTATCTTAAGACTTCTTATAAAAAAAAAGGGTCGAACGAATATTTTACATTCCGAGTATTACAAGGTGATAAGCGCCTCCTCGACTTAAAGTCCTCCTCAGGCTACATATAAACAAGTAGAACATGGAAGCTTTGGGACAAAACAGTGGGGTGAGTGCACGTGTGTGTTTACAGTGCACTCACAACTTGACGGACTTGTACAAACATACTACATAGCCACAAGGCGATAAATTATTTTCATGTACACAATACATTTTTTGAGCCTATTGGTAAACCGTGGTTACCAACACGTTAAATGAGCTGTGTCTTAAAGCGGATGTGAGGAACGGTGTCTGGCGGACACACACAGTGTCGCCCCTTCGGTACACTTCATCCCCTCCCCCCCCCCCTCCCAGGCACACATCAGGTGCCTCCCCAGGCGTACACATACAGTGCTTTCCCTGGTGCACACATGCTGCTTCCTCCACGCACACAGTGTCACCCTAAGCACATAAGGTGCCCCCCCTCCTCCCCCAGGTTCACATAGAGTGCCTCACTAGATACACTCATGGTGCCTCCCCAAGCACACATTCAGTGCCTCTCCAGGCACAAATAGTGCTTCCCATGGCACACACATACGGTGCTTCTCCAGGCACACGCAACACAGTGCTGCCCAAAGCACACACATATGATGCCTTTCCCGACACACACAGTGGAACTGTTGTACTTTAAATTCTACATGGATATGTATATCATTATATCACCACAAAGATACAGAGGTATCTGCACTTTAAGGATACAAAATACATGTCAAGACATGTATAATAACACATAAAAAGTAATATTTCAATCACTTGATAAAAGTCAATGTATTTTTGTCATAACATCACAATAAATAAAGTGAAAGGCAATATTATTATTGATGCTTTAAATTCTCCAGAGATACATAAATGCTCATCGCACAAGGTGAGTGATGGATCAAGGCAGCGTTGCATAGTCCGCGAGCGGGAGCCTTGCCTGGCAGCCTAGTACGGCCGCCATACTGATGGATCGTTGGGCGAGGGTCCACCCGCACGTGTGCCATTGCTCATGTAGCGGTCGTGGGCGTGGGCGGCGTGAAGGGTGTCGTCAGGCGTCATGTGAGTGGCCATCATACTTTGGTGTGGGCCGGGCGTGGTTGCCCCAGCGCTGGACATGTCGCGGTAGCCATCGTGGCGGGTGTAGTCCCGCTGACCGCCAGTGTTAGAGGACGTGTTGGCACCGGTGTACTGGTCGGTGGCAGCTGCTTGGCGGGGATCAAGCAACGAGAGCTGACCCTGCTGGGGATAGAGATGTGGATAGAGAAGCGACACACTTGGAGAGAGGTAACCCTGCGCCGTGGTGGTTGCCGTGTAGTACCCACCACCAAGGTACCCGGAGTAGCTACCAGCGCTGCCGCCCACCGAGCCTGCCACCGCCGCTGCCGCCGCCGCTATCACTCCGCTCCCCGCGCCGCCCGTGGAAGACGACGCGCCCGATAGGTGGCCGCCTATACTGGAAGAGGACGCGGCGGCATTGGAAGACGTGGCGGGCGGCGTGTAGGGGGTGCAAGTGAGATCCTGGCGAGGGTCGGCGGTGGTGGTCTGTGCAGAATGGCGAGGGTCCGGCGAGGAGTACCGCGCCAGCATGTAGTCGTGGCGAGGCGGCGAGTGCGGCGCCTGGAGTGAACCCAGACCCTCGTAGTCGCCGCCGGAGCTGGGAGAGTTCTCCATCACACCTGTAACACACCACACCGTCACTACACCACCACACTACACACAGTAATTACAAAACTTTAAAACAGACTAAGAATCAACGGGTCATATCTTATTACTATCAGTGTTTACTGTCACCACAACTGACGTAACCATAAAACAAAATGGAGTTAAAGATTAAGAATTAGAATCACTGAACCAACGTTTAGAGGTTCTAGCCCTGCAAGTATTACAACCCTTGATAGAGTGTTACCCAGTCTATTACAGGTAGACTGGGTAACGCAGGTCCCACGGGGGTTAAAGATGTATGGATTCCAGGCCGGAATACGAAGCACCGGCCTGGAATCCATACATAGTGAAACACAAATCTAAACTTTACAAAGCACAGATGTTTGCAAGAACACCAACAGTATTGCCAGAATTAATAAGAGGACTAAGCTATGAAAGCAGGTTAAAGGACCTAAATCTCACAATATTAGGGGGAGAAAAGTACTGAAGGGATACGATCACTATATACAAGATATCAAGGATAATATACCTGGTGGACAAAGACCGCCTCTTGAAATAGAGAGAAAGTAGGATAAGAGGACATAAAAGTTGGAGAGGACAGCTAGATGTAAAGAAGTACTCGTGCCAAGTACGGCTGATCACCAAGTGCAATGTACTGAAAGAAGAAGTTGTGAAAGGCATCCATCCACAATTTCATGACCACGAAGAAATCGAATTTCAGGATCTTTAGAAAAACGCAATAGGTACACCAAGGAAAGTAGACGGCTCATAAAAAAAGAGCGGTAACGGAATAATACCTCATTCCCTCTTAGGCACTGTAGGTAAGGACTGACAGGTAAGTAGCGGTGAATGGGTAGAAAGATAAGGGGTGTGTGGGGGAAATAGGCGAGAGTTGGTGTTTGGGGAAATGGGTTGGTGTGGGGATATTATTTTAGAGGGTGGTGGGGGACGATGGGTATGTTGGGGAAATGTGATTAATGTGCGTATGTAGGGTAATGAGGGAGGGTTGGTTGGGGAGGGGTAGGTGGGGTTATGAGGGAGGGGAGGGTTGGGTGGGTGTGTGGGTTATAAGGGAGGGGATGGGGGTGTGGGATTATGGGGAAGGGGAGGGAAATATGGTGTAAAGTCTTTGACAAGGCCTCTTAGAAACCAGTATGCAACAGGAGACAAACGCCAGGTCTCCCCGCACAAACAAAAATAATCACTGAGAACAACGAAACAAAAACACACACACTATCCAAACACAGTAAGAACAAAAAAAACGAGGAACGAAAAACTGAAAACCTGGCCAAGTCACTGCAGGAACAGGGGCTAAAGGTAGTCGTGCTTGAGACACAGGAGAGAGAGAGAGAGAGAGAGAAAAAAAAGAGTCGGTGATTGTGAAGTTAAAAAGTCTAAGGCCACTGTTGGACACCGTCAGAGGAGCGATACACAGTACCACCCGTTGTGAGGGTCAGCCTCCACCTGTACAGTTGAGGGCGGACATCCAACACTTCCACCCAAAATATTAATTGTTGCCCAAAAATCTACGTTTTGAACAATTTTGAAGAGATCCCGAGAAAGATGGTAACCAAACCTATTTCTCAAGCATAGTATAGTACATATATATAGACTAAAGAATACAGGATAAGACGTGAACCCATTAGGAGAGAGAGAGAGCGGGAGGAGGAGGAGGTGTTGTATACCTGAGGAGAGGTGCGAGGAGCTGGAGTCGAGCGGGTTGATCTGCTGGGTGATGTCGGTGGCGTAGCCTAGGGCTTGTGCGGAGGAGAACCCGCTCTGTAGCGTCGAGGAGTTGCCTCCGGCCAGACTACCTGCAGGTGAACACACACTCATCAGTACCCGCTCATCAACCATCAATAGTGGGGGGTTTGACAATCCTTCAGGCCGGGGTCAACACCCTTCAAGATTGACAACAATCAATAGTGGGTCAAAAATCATTAATACTGGGCTTACAATAATCGGTACTGGATCAACAGTCATAAATACTGTGGTGAGTGGTCAAAGGTGGTCAAAGATCACCAGTACTGGGTGAACAATCAATACCGGGTCAACCATCAATCCTGGGGTCACAAAATCCTTAATACTGGCTTACCACTCATGAATACTGGGTCAATAACAATCAATAATGGGTCAACAATCATAAATACTGGGTCAAAATCCTCAATCATTCGTCAACACTCATCAATACTGGGTCAATAATACCAATACTGGATCAATAATACCAATATTGGATCAATAATACCAGTACTGGGTCAATAATACCAATATTGGTATTATTGATCGGGGGCACTAACAGTGTCCCCGCTAGTGAGGACGTGAACTAGCAGTGTCCCCGCTAGTGAGGACCTGAACTAGCAGTGTCCCCGCTAGTGAGGACGTGAACTAGCAGTGTCCCCGCTAATGAGGACCTGAACTAGCAGTGTCCCCGCTAGTGAGGACGTGAACTAGCAGTGTCCCCGCTAATGAGGACCTGAACTAGCAGTGTCCCCGCTAGTGAGGACGTGAACTAGCAGTGTCCCCGCTAGTGAGGACGTGAACTAGCAGTGTCCCCGCTAGTGAGGACCTGAACTAGCAGTGTCCCCGCTAGTGAGGACCTGAACTAGCAGTGTCCCCGCTAGTGGGGACGTGAACTAACAGTGCCCCCGCTAATGAGGACCTGAACTAACAGTGCCCCCGCTAATGAGGACCTGAACTAACAGTGTCCCCGCTAGTGAGGACCTGAACTAACAGTGTCCCCGCTAGTGAGGACCTGAACTAACAGTGCCCCCGCTAGTGAGGACACGAACAGTGACACGCTAGTGGACACTAACCTGGGATATAAGAGGAGTAGTGGGAAGTACCGTAGCTGGACCAGTGGCTGTCTGCCGCGCCTAGGCCCATCGACGAGGCAGCGTCTGAAACAAAGCAACACACACTTAACACACATTAACGCGGAAACAACTAACGTTGTTATAGACGAGAGACATAAACTTGAAGATTAAAATAGTTTCCGGCTCAATCTGAGCGACCCAGTAAGCGCTAGACTCCAGACTGAGGGTTTGGGGAGAGGGGGGGGGGGTGTACAGGAATTCTGGAAACAGATTAGACTAACTACTATAGAGGCAACTGCTTGTAACCGGGTCCTCAACCCACCACTCCTTCAGTCGGGGTTCCATTCCTTAAATTCTTCCTTCCTTCCACCTTGAAAAAAAAAATTGATTGACAGTTGAGAGGCGGGCAAAAAGAACCAGAGCTTAACCCCCCCGCAAGCAGAACTAGGTTAATACACACACACACACACACACACACACACACACACACACACACACGTACATGTATACGCACACACGCGTGTACACACACCATCCTCCCCAAACGAGAGTACTTACACCAACAACTTGGCCAGACGCACACTGTGTAGTGCTCGAGCCCCTAAACGTTCACGCTTTATATTACCGAATTAACCCAGATGACTGTCTATGTATGTATTAACACGATGTACTGAACGGGGTGAGAATAGCTTGAGCTACCTCATCCCTTTGTGTGTATTTTACCTCAATAAACTTATTTCAATTTCAATTTCAAAACCCAGATGACGTTCCCGGCATTCAATCCCCCGACCATCCAAGTGGCTAGGCACCATTCCTTCCCTTCCGTCTCATCCCAAATCCTTATCCTGGCCCCTTCCCAGTGCTATATAGTCGCAATGGCTTGCTTTCTCGCCAATTATCTATCTATCTATTCCGTTAAATCGGAAATATAACTAAAGAATCTAACCTGTCCTATCCAAGAAATCCTAGGCCTAAATACTCGCCATTTTTGGCCTAATGTGGTACACATACGTACTAAAGTAGGCCTAAGAATGATTGAGTATGTTTTTTGAGTTTGAGTTATACATTTAATAGTGCAATACGTGAACTTGTTGTGGGGGAAGAGAGTAGGCAATAAGTTAGAAATAAGTCATATTTCAAGCTAGAAATACGACTTACTGCCACCCATAATAAAGCCCAGCCAAGTTAGACATACTGAGATGTTGACCAAACCACACACTAGAAGTTGAAGGGACGACGACGTTTCGGTCCGTCCTGGACCATTCTCAAGTCGATTGTGAGAATGGTCCAGGACGGACCGAAACGTCGTCGTCCCTTCAACTTCTAGTGTGTGGTCTGGTCAACATACTTCAGCCACGTTATTGTGACTCATCGCCTGCATACTGAGATGCCTCCCAAAGCCTCCCCCCCCCTCAAGCTCACTTTGTCTTACCCAATATCTCCCATAGAAACTTAAGAGTATCCCAGAGCCTCCCAGTCAATATAGCGTCTCCCAGAGCCTCCTAGAGCCTCTCGGATCCGCCTAGAGTGTCTCGGAGCTTGGTAGAGTCTCCTAGAGCCACCTAGAGTGTCCCAGAGCTTGGTAGAGTTTCCTAGAGCGACCTAGAGTGTCCTAGAGCTTGGTAGAGTCTCCTAGAGCCACCTAGAGTGTCCCAGAGCTTGGTAGAGTCTCCTAGAGCCACCTAGAGTGTCCCAGAGCTTGGTAGAGTCTCCTAGTCTCCTAGAGTGTCCCAGAGCTTGGTAGAGTCTCCTAGAGCCACCTAGTGTCCCAGAGCTTGGTAGAGTCTCCTAGAGCCACCTAGAGTGTCCCAGAGCTTGGTAGAGTCTCCTAGAACCACCTAGAGTGTCCCAGAGCTTGGTAGTCTCCTAGAGCCACCTAGAGTGTCCCAGAGCTTGGTAGAGTCTCCTAGAGCCACCTAGAGTGTCCCAGAGCTTGGTAGAGTCTCCTAGAGCCACCTAGAGTGTCCCAGAGCTTGGTAGAGTCTCCTAGAGCCACCTAGAGTGTCCCAGAGCTTGGTAGAGTCTCCTAGAGCTTGGTAGAGTTTCCTAGAGCGTCCCAGAGCTTGGTAGAGTTTCCTAGAGCGTCCCAGAGCTTGGTAGAGTTTCCTAGAGCCACCTAGAGTGTCCCAGAGCTTGGTAGAGTTTCCAAGAGCCACCTAGAGTGTCCCAGAGCTTGGTAGAATCTCCTAGAGCCACCTAGAGTGTCCCAGAGCTTGGTAGAGTTTCCTAGAGCCACCTAGAGTGTCCCAGAGCTTGGTAGAGTTTCCAAGAGCCACCTAGAGTGTCCCAGAGCTTAGTAGAGTCTCCTAGAGCCACCTAGAGTGTCCCAGAGCTTGGTAGAGTTTCCTAGAGTGTCCCAGAGCGTGGTAGAGTCTCCTAGAGCCACCTAGAGTGTCCCAGAGCCCCCAGTCCCAAGAAGCAGGCTGCAGGAAGGCGGTGTCATTGAACGCTTGAGCTGCCATTACAGTCAACACGTGTCCTTCCGTGAGGTGAGGGCGGCCCCCCTCCCCCCCCCAGCACTCTCTGTGGACAGTGGCCACTGGGGAGGCCGGTCTTGGCCCTCCCTCTCCCTCCTGTGGCAGGTGTTGTGTCTCTCCTGTGGCAGGTGGTGACAGGTGTTGTCTCTCCTGTGGCAGGTGGTGACAGGTGTTGTCTCTCCTGTGGCAGGTGGTGACAGGTGTTGTCTCTCTTGTGACAGGTGGTGACAGGTGTTGTCTCTCTTGTGGCAGGTGGTGACAGGTGTTGTGTCTCTCCTGTGGCAGGTGGTGACAGGTGTTGTCTCTCTTGTGGCAGGTGGTGACAGGTGTTGTGTCTCTCCTGTGGCAGGTGGTGACAGGTGTTGTCTCTCTTGTGGCAGGTGGTGACAGGTGTTGTGTCTCTCCTGTGGCAGGTGGTGACAGGTGTTGTCTCTCTTGTGGCAGGTGGTGACAGGTGTTGTTTCTCTTGTGGCCGGTGGTGACAGGTGTTGTCTCTCCTGTGGCAGGTGGTGACAGGTGTTGTCTCTCTCCTGTGGCAGGTGGTGACAGGTGTTGTCTCTCTCCTGTGGCAGGTGGTGGGAGGTGACGTGTGTGTGGGGGGGGAGGGGAGTTGGGGGCGTAAGAAGCGTACATCAATGGGGTGACAAACGAGCGTAATGCGTATATTCCCAGTGTAGAATTACACACACACCGTCCCTTCCCCCCTCTCTCTCTCTCCCAAGGGGTTGACGGCGGAGGAAGAGACATGATCACGACGTGAAAGATTCTTAGGACATTTTAGTAAGGCGCGGATGACACTGAGTGATGTAAGGAAGCACGTGTAGTGTGCGTGATGTGGATGTTATGAGTTATATGATAAGGCGGTTGAGGCTAACTGCACTCCCTTGTTTTATTTACACACACACACACACACACACACACACACACACACACACACACACACACACACACACACACACACACACACACACACACACACACGCGCGCGCGCGCGCGTGTCCAGTACAGTTACCTCGGTAAGAACAGTCCAGTAATATAGATAATGCTGGACTTACAGATAATGAATTACCATAAAAACAAGTAGGTAAAAGACCACGTGTGTCCAGCACGTGTTGTGGTGGTGGTCTGTGGTGGTGGTGGTCTGTGGTGGTGGTGGTCTGTGGTGGTGGTGGTCTGTGGTGGTGGTGGTCTGTGGTGGTGGTGGTCTGCGGCGGTGGTTATCCAGAGACCGTTGTCGTGGACACTATGATAAAGCTGCCGCTCCGTATAATAGACCACAATTATCAATAACACACCATTAACATGATTATGATCTTTAGTGAGGCGGAGGCAGGGGGCACCTGCCTAGACGGAAGGCGGGGGGACGGGACGGTAGACGGGATGCCAGCAGGTGGGAATCCGGTGTGTAAATCCGATGAGCGGGAAGCCGATGGATGGGCAGTAGGTGGGTGCGGGAGGAAGCCAATGGGCGGGGTATAACAGGGCCAAGGTGGGGCAATGAAGTTGACGGGGGGCAAAGGCTGTGTTTACACCGGCGAGGACTTGACGTGGAGGTGCCGGTCCGTCTGCCATGCCCAGCTCCCCACCTGACCCTGGATGGGGGAAGCGGTATTGAGGTACACGACGCTTCAAGCTCACTGTACCACTAGTCTAGGCCCATTTATCTATATCTAATAGGAGGGGGGGGGTGTGCGTGGGGGGGGGGGGGTTGCACTTACGAGTGCGCATGCGTGCCTGCGCTATATTTCAATTCAGAGGCTGACCATAGCCCGTGCTTCTTGCCCCGCTCCTGTGCCAGGTAAGTTACGGGCTCACCATAGCTGGTGCTACTTGCAACTTGTTCCGAGTAGCTGAATCTATAACAACAACATAGTCTACGTTGAAGAAATTATTTTTCATGTCAAATATTCATCACTGTGCGTAGGGCAGGAAAATGAATATTCCTGTTTCTACCTGTAGTCGATTTCGAGAGTTTTCGTACTCTCGCGGCTCGTCCTGTGACCGGGTTTACCAGGCGATTGCTTGGACTGTTTGTGCTAGCCTCCCGCCAGCCTTTCATAGCCACTGCATGTGATATGACTGTTGTTTGAAGCAGGCTTCAGCTCTCCACCACCCGTTACAAGAGGAGTTTCTCGCTGCTTACATTGTCTTGCTTTTACACTGACCACCTCTCACCAGACAGATGGCACATGCCCTGGATCCTATTTAGTAACAGTCGCACGCTCCGTCAAAGCAATTACTCATTTTAAATGCAGAGTGGCGTACACTCCGCACTTCCTTTGTTGATACTGATACTGTGTCAAGCAGGGCAAACAACTAACTCGACGCACACATGACACGAAAGTGACCATGTTGGACCTCTTATGAAGTCGTGACTTAATAAGATTTGGTAAAGAGTCCTGCTGGATACCTGCTTGATGGGGTTCTGGGAGTTCTTCTACTCCTCAAGCCCGGCCTGAGGCCAGGCTTGACTTGTGAGAGTTTGGTCCACCAGGCTGTTGCTTCGAGCGGCCCGCAGGCCCATATACCCACCAATGTTCGTTAAATATTTTCAAGGTTCAGATATGAACCGGTCGCTCCAGAATTCTCCAGGTGTAGATTATGACGAATATATTTCTCACCTACGTTCCAGGGAGTATAATTTGAGGTTATTAAGTCGTTCCCAGTAGTTAAGGTGATGGAGTGCCCACAGTGAATGTTCAGCATTAAATGGAGCCAGTACTGAGGAGCAGGTGTTACGGGCAACTCATGCCCGTGCCACCTCTTGGGTGGCTTAATCTTCATCAATCAATCAATCAAGGAGCAGGTGCCTCACTATACCACCCGCCCTCATAAACACCTGCCTCCCTCTCTACGGGCCCGGGGCGCTTATGAGGCAGGAGAGATGGCACCTACTTCTGGGGTGGACCACCACCACCTGCCTCTGGAGACGGACCACCACCACCTGCCTCTGGAGACGGACCACCACCACCCGTCTCTGGAGACGGACCACCACCACCCGTCTCTGGAGACGGACCACCACCACCCGTCTCTGGAGACGGACCACCACCACCACCCGCCTCTGGAGACGGACCACCACCACCCGTCTCTGGAGACGGACCACCACCACCCGTCTCTGGAGACGGACCACCACCACCCGTCTCTGGAGACGGACCACCACCACCCGTCTCTGGAGACGGACCACCACCACCCGTCTCTGGAGACGGACCACCACCACCCGTCTCTGGAGACGGACCACCACCACCCGTCTCTGGAGACGGACCACCACCACCCGTCTCTGGAGACGGACCACCACCACCCGTCTCTGGAGACGGACCACCACCACCCGTCTCTGGAGACGGACCACCACCACCCGTCTCTGGAGACGGACCACCACCACCCGTCTCTGGAGACGGACCACCACCACCCGTCTCTGGAGACGGACCACCACCACCCGTCTCTGGAGACGGACCACCACCCGTCATTGCAAATTCTCCACAACCACTAACTGCTTTGCATTTCTGTGTTCCTGGCGTATTTTTATGCTTTGAATATAGTGAAGGAACTACTTTCGTGCGTGCGTGCGCGTGTAATGCTGGTCATGCGTTTCCCCCGTACAAGTGAGCGCATGTAATGTTTGGACTGAGGTTCACCTCTTCACATTAACATTCATTAACATAATAAAGAGAAGTACAGAAAAAGCACAGAAGAGGCGCGTATAACACAGCTACCCTACAGAGCAATAAGTGCGACAATCCTAGCAACACAACTCAACATATTGGCCGTAACTGCCTTGCGTCGCTGGGACGACTTTGCACCGGGCGTTACAACCCTCCCAGGTGGCAGTTACATCATCATCCACACCATCAAATAAATTGCCATTAACGTTAATTACCTCAAGTAGCTCCCCACAGCCTCATTAGCGGGGCGATGATACGGTCCGCTCGAATGCTATAATTATATGCCATGTTTTGTGGGCGGTGAACCGACTTGTGATTAGGGTGGGAATTGTTGATTTCTGAAGGCACGGGGCGGACGCTGGCAGGTGCTGCCTTGGTCACCGCCACACCCGCCACACAACAGCTGCAGCGCCAGGAGCAGTGGCAGCAGCAACAGAGGAAGCACCGGCAGTAATAGGATGAACAGAAGTAGCAACAGGAACAGGAGCAACAGAGGAAGCAAGGGTAGCAGGAACAGGAGCAACAGAGGAAGCAAAGGCAGCAGGAACAGGAGCAACAGAGGAAGCAAGGGCAGCAGGAACAGGAGCAACAGAGGAAGCAAGGGCAGCAGGAACAGGAGCAACAGAGGAAGCAAGGGCAGCAGGAACAGGAGCAACAGAGGAAGCAAGGGCAGCAGGAACAGGAGCAACAGAGGAAGCAAGGGCAGCAGGAACAGGAGCAACATAGGAAGCAAGGACAGCAGGAACAGGAACAACAGACACACACAACAGTGACAATCAAGGAAGCAGCAGCATGTACCCTAGTACTACCATAATATTATGACAGAATCCTCAGCTTCAACACAAACAAGAGTGGTGGCAGGTGGAGCGGGTACAGCAGTCAGAAGAGCAGCAACAGTCGGGGCGGGCGGGAGCTGCAGGGGTAAGGGCCCAGGTAGTAGCTCATGTAACCAGGCCGCTAATAACAGATAGGAAGTGATAAACCATAGCACCGTCACCCCCGAGGTGTACCACGTCTGGAAGGTGTTCCCTTGGCTTCGCTCCTGGCTACCTCCTGACCACCCGTGGCTGAGCACCGTCCCTTCCCGTTCTTCACCGTCCAAGAGCTATGTACTCATACTGGCTCCTCTAAGCTCCTCTGATTACTCCTGGCTGCTCTTGACTCCTTCAGGCACCGCCCTATCTCTCGTTTCCCTTTGATTCTTCCTGACTCCCCCCCAGCGTGCCCTGGCGTGCCCTGGCGTGCCCTGGGGTGCCCTGGCGTGCCCTGGGGTGCCCTGGCGTGCCCTGGCTTGCCCTGGCTTGCCCTGGTTCCGCTCCAGGTGTAACCATATGCGGTCACATCACTTGTGAGGGCGAGCTGCTGGTGGTGGAGAGTTTGTGGTGACTTTGGTGTGGTTACCTTGTGTTTGTTTTCAGTAGGCTGTTGTTATCTGCGGTTGAATGTGAGGTTGTGTGGTGTCTCGGGGCTTGCGGTAGGTTGTGGTGTCATGATGCGGTCTGCAGTGTGGTGGGTTGTGATGATGTGAGGAGGTTGTAGTGTGGTGAGGAGGGTTGTGATGCCTGGATTCGGGGAGGTTTGAAGTCGGGTAACGTAAGAAGAAAGCGACTCCTGAACTCTACAAGAGGACCAAGAGCAGGACGGTGCCTACCACTGGACCATCGGGGATCGAACATCAACACTGCAAAAAAGCGACGAGGCCGACCCGGTCTACCAAGCCAGAGACGACTTAATTATAACTTAGAGGGATACAAGAGCAAACTTAAACTCCTTCGTAGCCGCGCTGAGCCTCCCCCCCCCCCGGGGACCGCCCGAGGTGGGGGGGGGGGGGGGCAAAACTAATCAAGGCCCTGTTACAGGTGGAGTTTATGGAGTGTTTGCTTCCTTCAAGAACACCTGTGATGCTCAAGACAGAGAGGTGGCCAGCCTGTCCTCTCTCAAGTCTAATCGACTTGAGAATGGTCCAGGACGGACCGAAACGTCGTCGTCCCTTCAGCTTCTAGTGTGTGGTTTGGTCAACTGTCCTCTCTCCGCTCCTCAAGGGAGCCGGTCGGCCGAGCGGACAGTACGCTGGACTTGTGATCCTGTGGTTCCGGGTTCGATCCCAGGCGCCGGCGAGAAACAATGGGCAGAGTTTCTTTCACCCTATGCCCCCTGTTACCTAGCAGTAAAATAGGTACCTGGGTGTTAGTCAGCTGTCACGGGATGCTTCCTGGGCGTGGAGGCCTGGTCGAGGACCGGGCCGCGAGGACACTAAAAAGCCCCGAAATCATCTCAAGATAACCACTTAATACCTCGCGTTGTTGACAGAGTCGACCAATTCGTTAAAAAATGCGGTTTTAGTCAAATTTCAAGCACCATGATACTGACGTTTTGTATTAATTGGCCTCGATAGGGTTGGTTGGGTTAGTACATTTCTTGATAGACTCAACAGTTGCATTTTTGTTTTGCGGAGAGGGAAAACGATTGAGCGGGTTGCGGTGAGAGGGTGCACCCCGCCCCCGTCAGGGGCAGCCCCCACAACCGCGGTTACCAAGATTCTCAATAACTTTTCACAAATTTTGCTGGACCTGACAGTCAAACACTGGCCCGGAGAGGGGGCGGCTTGGAAACCTTGCACGGACTTCCCCTCCTTCACCCCATACATTCACCAGGGCCTCTTCTGGCGACGTCACGCGCCCGTGTTGTATGTTAACATTGTGGAGGTGAGGATCAGTCGATGTCACCGCCCCTCGTGCTGACGTCCGGGCACCATCTCCCTATCTAGATCCCGCATCGGCACCAACAGGCTCCCAGGCTGCCTCCTCCGGGTATATCCGACGTGGCCGCGCACTTCCCAAGGAAAACAGACAGCATAACTCCGTAATCCACAACGACTTCTGGGAATCCAAGTGCAGGGAAGCAGGACGGCGCC
This sequence comes from Procambarus clarkii, assembly GCF_040958095.1. Classification (NCBI taxonomy): domain Eukaryota; kingdom Metazoa; phylum Arthropoda; class Malacostraca; order Decapoda; family Cambaridae; genus Procambarus; species Procambarus clarkii. Next base: position 33,023,701 of record NC_091170.1, read on the forward strand.
TCCGCATGGTCGTCCCTCAAGAACGCCTCGACCACCTTTGCGAACACGACACATTCAAGGAAATTCAACCACACTACAAACTTCGGGGAACTGGGATAAGGAAACCAATCCTCTTGTAACACCCCAGACACCTCCCCCTAGACCGGCGGAGCGGCCAGCCCTGCTGACACCTGTGGCACTCAGCTGTGGGCGACGTGTGTACCCCATCAATTCACCGGTCTGACCAGCTCTGTTGTCTTGGATTGGATTGGCGCGTCCACGGACCCCAGATCTCCAGTACTACTACAGGACAGGACTACTAACCAGCTCACCAGGGCGGCCTGTACTGGGAGCAAGACGAATGTGTGGTAAATTAAGCTCCATTAGGAAGGAGACGGACCCTAATACTGATCACGCTGCCTGCCTTCCCTGGACCCTTGGCTGGGTATTTACTCTTTGTGTCTGCAGAATTGAGCTATTAGCTCTTGGACCCCGCCTTCCTAACCAATCCATTTTTCCTCTATTATGACTACTACATATATATATATATATATATATATATATATATATATATATATATATATATATATATATATATATATATATATATATATATATATATTAGTAGTATTACAAGTACATATGCCCATATATTTCTCACACACACACACACACACACACACACACACACACACACACACGCACACACACACACGCACACACACACACACACACATACACACACACACACACACACAAGAAGCAGTCCGTAGCAGCTGTCTAACTCTCAGGTACCTATTTACTTCTAGGTGAACAGGGGCGTCAGGGTGAAAGAAACTGTGTCCATTTGTTTCTGTCTCGGCTGGGAATCGAACCCGGGCCCTTAGGACTACAACCCCCCCCCCCCGAGCACTGTATACTCAGCCGCGAGGTATGCAGGTGTGTGTGTGTGTGTACTCACCTAATTGTACTCACCTAATTGTGCTTGCGGGGGTTGAGCTCTGGCTCTTTGGTCCCGCCTCTCAACCGTCAATCAACTGGTGTACAGTCAACACTCTACACCATGTGTGTGTGTGTGTGTGTGTGTGTGTGTGTGTGTGTGTGTGTGTGTGTGTGTGTGTGTGTGTGTGTGTGTGTGTGTGTGTATGTGTGTGTGTGTATGTGTGTGTGTGTGTGTGTGTGTGTGTGTGTGTGAGAGAGAGAGAGAGAGAGAGAGATATGCTAAGAGTACAAACAGGTCAAAGAGTTAACAGCTCGAACTTGCAGTCTCAAATACTAAATAAAAATAGTAAATACACACACTTGGGTCCTCACAGCCGAGCGCTCGGGGGAAGGGGGGGGGGGCGGTCGAATTCCTAAGGGCCCGGGTTCGATCTCCGGTCGAGGCAGAAACAAATAGGCACAGTTTTTTCACCCTGATGTTCCTGTTCACCTAGCAGTAAATATGATCCTTAGCTTTACAGTAATAGTCTACATGTAAACTGGCAAATGAACCTTTGCCATAAACAGAAATTATTCTCAAGTTACAACTTTAATGTAACATAAATCGTTGGTTTAAAATATAAAAAGTGTATGTTGAAAACGTTTTCTTTGAAGGATTTAGTTTTTGTAAACGGAATTTGTGGGCACACTGAAACAGTTTTCGAATGCCATGTCACATTATCGTCAATAATATACATCGTAGTAACGTAACCAACCGTAATGAGACCTAACCATGTATAGAGAGCAGATAATAGCACAAATTAAGCAGTCGTTCCCAATGTATTCCCCCGAGAGGATCTCCTCTCTGAGGACAGGTTTCTAGCCCTCCCTTCCCACTCTCCTTTTCCCAATGTCGCCCTCCGTACCTGGTGATGGGGCGGGGGAGAAGATGGGATAGATGTTGGGATGGGAATGTGATGAGGATAGGTCGAGGGAGCCTGAATGGGAGGGGAGTAGAGGAGGAAGAAGGGGCCGCGGGTGGGTGACGGTGGAAGGGGGCAGGTTAGAGCAACAGTTAGCGCGGCCTCGACAACTTACCTGTGGACGCGTCCTTAATTAATTACCCGACTGCTGTTCCGACAGCATAAACGAGCGGGTTATGAGCCGGCCGCGGGGGCATGAAGACGCTAACCCCCGGGTGCGTGTAAGAGCGAGAGTTCCCCGGGAGCGGGGGCTGCACCTCGCCCCTCTTGACCGCGCTCACCCGTCCCCGGCTCGACCCCACCCGCTAATTTGTCATGTCAAAAGATTACCAGGATGGAAATGAATGGTGTTTATAACAGTCCAGGACGAGTGAGCCATATATATATGATGGGGGAACACCTGGCTTCCGCTCTACACCATGATGAGCATCACGCACTCGCATGCACGCAAACGCTGCATGCACGCACGCACGCACATGCACGCAAGCGCTGCATGCACATGCACGCACACTCACACTCGAATAAAAAGCCAGAGCTCAACCCCCGCATGCACAACTAGGTGAGTACAAACACAAATACTAGTAATAACTCACCTAGTAATACTCACTAGGTGAGTACACTCATTAGTTTTTTTTACACAATACAGGAACAGACGAATGGTGACTCCTGTTGGCAGGGCTGAGAGCTTTCCCTTCCCATAGGTCATGGTAAGCCTTCCCTCACTAGCTTCCCTGGAACACGACCCGCCAGTCGGTTAACAACCAGGTATCCGATTAAATGCTGGGTGAACAGAGGCGAAGAGTAAAGGATTGACGCCTAGTCAATCCTCCCTGGTCAGGACTCGAACCTGAGAAATCCCTCGCGAAGCGCAGGGCGAGTGTGCTACTACCACTGCGCCCCATCCCCCCTTTCTCTTTCTCCCTTTTCTCCTTCTCTCTCTTCCCTTTCCTCCCACATGATAGATACAAAAAACAACTCTGGGAAAGTGACCTAAGAGTAGAAGAGGAGGAAATGTTGAGAGTGAAGACCACTAGTACACGGGGGTGTATGGGTGGACTCCGCAGACTCACGTAAGTCTTTCACATGTCACAAAGATTTCTTTTGGCCTAAGTGTAGTGGGGAAAGGGAATGACCTCAAAGAACACGTTGTACAAACGAATTCCATATCTCAGTAGTATATATGATAGATCGGAAGCTATTGCATTACACAACCGGCGACTAATAGATGAAGCTCGATCAGTGCACAATGATCCAACTCAACCCCCGATGAAACAAATGACTACACATCAACTGGGCAAATTCAGCAGTCATCAGTCCAATTTAAGCTGGTTGCTTTATCATCTCTTGAGGAACAGTTTACTGGCTTTATTGATGGTAGACTGGTCCAGGACCTTCTTGGTGAGATGCTTAGGTCACGGTGGGGTAACTAAGTACCCACATGAGCCACAGAGACGTTAGAAAGAACTTTTTCAGTGTCAGAGTAGTTAACAGGTAGAATGCATTAGGCAGTGATGTGGTGGAGGCTGATTCCATACACAGTTTCAAATGTAGATATGATAGAGCCCAGTAGGCTCAGGAACCTGTACACCAGTTGAGTGACAGTTGAGAGGCGGGACCAAAGAGCCAGAGCTCAACCCCCACAAGTACAACTAGGTGAGTACACACCCAGGAGAGGATAAGCAGACACTACAATAATGGACGCGCACCCTCCCTCCCCATCAATCACACACCCATCCTCGCTATTTACCCTTCCCCTACTCCTTCACCCCCTATTATATTCTTGTTCTTACGGTACTCCTCTTCCTCCCTTATATTCCCCCCCTTCTGCCCTCTCAACCCCACCCCCTCCTCTCTCCATCCCTCCCTCCCTCTCTCTCTCCTAATAACTTACCGTTAATGATTCAGGTATTTCTAATCACCTTAATTGCCATTCCTGCGTCTTAAGTGGCTCTAAATGATGATTAATATTCAAAAAAACACCCACTCCCATCCCTCCCCCACTTCCCTCTCCCCCCCTGGGAATGAGGAAGGGCCCAAGTGAATCATTTACCTCACCCCAAATCCACTGCTGCATCCTGCCCACTGAACCCACCTGACCACTGATACTAACTGCCCCACCCAATAGCAGCAGCAGCAGCAGTAACAGCAGCAAACAGCAGTAGCAGCAGGAGCAACAGCAGCAGCAAGAGCAGCAGCAGCAAGCAGCAGCAGGAGACCTGGTCTTGTGGTCACCCGTACTCCACTCCACTAGCGTCCAATTTCCAATCATCAATTTCACCTCATATTTGCATGCATAAAGAGACCAATAATACTGTATGTTACCCGCGTCCGCGGTGTGTGTCAGGTGCCTGGCGGTCCCGCTGGCGGCCAGCCGGGGCACCTGTACACTAATTACTCCCACGTGGGGGTGTGGGGGGCGCCGCTCCTACACCCACCACAACACTGACGTCACAATCACACCCCATCATCACAGACACCGCCATGACCACCACAATATTCACCACCATCACCACCACAAGTACCACCATCACCACCATCCTACCCTCCCACAAACCTCTCTTCACGCAGCCCCTATTTACCACGTGTGCAGATAATAACGTTATTCTGGGTAATAACGCCCACCTCCTACAGCATAACAACACGATCCTAACTTACAGAGCTTCAACAAGGTGGCACTGGATACATAGCTTACGAATCCTCACCGAAGGGGGTCATTTAGGACCCCCATTGTCAGGGGACAAAGTGAGGGGCCTCAAGCTTCAATACTCTCTAACCACATTTAAGTATATAAATTAGATGAGGTACCCGGCGGAACCTGGGTCCACCTGGCGTCATGCCACTAAAAACAAATTCAAGAAAATTTATGATAAATAACGACACAAGTGGTAACATGAAAGACATGTCAACAAATCCCCCATTGTCTCTGTTTCCCCCCTGTCTCTTTGTGCCTATCTCTGTCACTCACGCTGTGTGTCTGTCAGTGCCACTGTTTCAGTATCTCTCTCTCTCTCTCTCTCTCTCTCTCTCTCTCTCTCTCTCTCTCTCTCTCTCTGAAGGGGTGCATGAAAGAGTGGGATGGAGAGAGGTGGGTGTTCTAGCCACGAGGCGTGAACACAGTGGGAGGGAAGGGAGTATGGAAGTAAAGAGGTCATGGCGTGGTTGTTCAGAGCTGAGGGACGCTCAGGGTCGGCTTCTCAGTGTTGTGTATATTTGTCTTTTCAAAGGTTAAGTATTATGATTTGATATATTTTAGATTTTTGGTGTGTTAGCGCATAGTGTTTTATGATATGGTAGGAGAAAATTAGATTCGAGCTAGAATAATATAGCTAGATTTATCGTGGGGGGTAGCTTTGGTACCGTGTCATGTGACACTCTTTTCATTGATGCCAACTCTGACCAACCCATGTTGGGCACATATCCAACAGCAATTCCTGTTAAAAAATGGGTAAGGCCAGTCCCAAGCATCTGGCCTTAAACCTAATTTAAGATAGATAGATACATATGTATAGTTTGTATGCATGTATTATGGGTCAACAGTGAATCTATGATAGATGAAAGGACTCGCTTCCAGTGTGTTGGTTATTAGTCGCTAGAGACAGCAGGTAAATAATGAAGAAAAGGACAAATCTCGATTTCAAAAGATTAAGAAGTCACAGGGGTCAGGACTCATCAAGCACTTACGTATTCATTTACGAAATCCTTATTTTCATCTTTCCTTATTCGTGGCAGTTTAATTTATATTAAATAGTTACTATCTCTGAAGCGCTTCGAGGTTGTTTATAGTAACAATGGGTCAAGAACGATCACGCAGCGTTACGAAGTGGCAAATTGTTATATAAATACTGTCTAAGCCGCCATGATTAAGGGAAGATGTGCAGGTTGCCAACGTTGACACGTAAATGCTGGCGAATCCTGGCACTAGTCCTTCATGTGAAATATTACTGGTAACCTTGCATTAATTTTAACCTTCACCTATACTTTTAAGCCACTCCCCCACTAGCTCTGAGGACCGTCCTTCCCCCTCCGGACCCTAGCAGCCCCTCCCTGTGCTAGGAAGCGGGCTACTGCAAGCTGGGGTTACTGGCCAGGCAGCTGGCTACTGCAAGCTGGGGTTACTGGCCAGGCAGCTGGCTACTGCAAGCTGGGGTTACTGGCCAGGCAGGTGGCTACTGCAAGCTAGGGTTACTGGCCAGGCAGGTGGCTACTAGCAAGGGGCAGTAATCCGTATGTATTCAGTGTTGCGAGAGCGCCCTGACAGTGGCGTGCTCCGCGGGGCGAGGTAACCACGTCAGATGCTCGACAAGTCAATTATTTCCTGGCGGGGTTCAGTGGCAGCCAGATTCAGTTGTTATTGTCTTGGTTATTATGTTGTGAGTGGAAGTTGGTTGTTTGGAGGGGGGGGGGGGGGATGTGGGAGGACTGAGGGGGAAGAAAAGGGCTCTGGGAGAGGGTAGGTCAGGGGGGGGGGGTAAGCTGTGGAGAGGGCTATCTGAGAGGAGCAGGTGGGCTTAGTGGAGAGGAAGAGGACTTAGGGGTGAGGAGGATTTACCGGTAGCAGGTTTCGAGAGTTTTTCTACACCCGCAGCCCAACGCACGACTAGGCATTTCTGGCGATGACTTAACAGGTTAGGCCGTTGCTGGTGGAGACCAGCAGGACCACACTGCCATCAAAATGTCTGTCTGATCAAACATTTTGATTGAGCAGAGCATTTGTATATTTGCTGGAAGAATGTTGTAATGTGGGACTTTTCTAACCAGAAAAGTCCAGTAACTTCTGACATTTCTTGTATAAATTACGGACTTCAAATGATCCTCACAGTGTATATTATGTGACATCTCCCTCGTCTTCTTTCCGAAGAGTCCACCCAAGTCCACACACACTAGGGCAGGTGTCCGCCCCTACAGAACACGGGGTATGGATAAATCGTACACAAGACAGACAAGAAACTTTTTCTGATTGTCAAAAACGTATATATCTCTCTCTCTCTAGGTTGTGATGTATTACCTTAGGCTGAGATACGCTCGGTTGGGTTAGATTGGTGTAAACAAAATAGGGAATCGTGTTGTATATGACGTATTAAGAGGAGACGGTGGTGGCGCCGGCGCCCAGCGGCGGGTAATGGCGACTTAAGGTCGGCCGCCAGATGGCAGTGATGGCTGCTATCACACCCCCAACCCCTCTCCCATCCCCCCCACCTCCCCTCACATCATAATTGCATCTAGCTCGCCTGGGAAGACTCCCAAGTCATTACCACTTTCATTACCTCATGGGGAAAACGCCAGACACTCTCGCCTCCTCTACGATACACAGCGAAATGCCTACATTTTTATTTCCGACGCCACAACAGGCAATTAACTCGACCCAGATCGTAATGGCCAGTCGTCCGGAGGGGGAGTGTGGTGAGGCAGCTGTGACTGTGGCTCCCAGTGCACGTGTGATCACACGCAAATGTGTTCAGGTGTGTAGTGTGTAGTGTGTGTGTGTGTAATGTGTGTGTGTAATGTGTGTGTGTGTGTGTGTAGTATGTGTAATGTGTGTGTGTGTAGTGTGTGTGTGTGTGTGTTGTGTGTGTGTGTGTGTAGTGTGTGTAGTGTGTGTGTGTGTGTAATGTGTGTGTGTGTGTGTAGTGTGTATTTACTCAATAACAATTATTAATCTGTATGTGCTTGCAGGGGGGGGGGGGAGCTTCAGCGGCTGGTCCCAGCCTTTGCCTCAGGTCATCTATATCATTGGCTCCCGGCCCCCTCACGTTTCTTTTCATACTGGTGAAACTGCGCACGGAATTAGCCTCGACTACCTCACCACCCTGGTGTCTGAGTGGAATGGTGCCCAACCACTTCGACAGTCAGTGATTGATCACCCACCTGCAAGCGAGACCGTTGCTATACCGTCCCATTCCAAGTGGTTGGACACAAACTAATTCAAACGTTTGCTTAAAAATCTTATATTGCTCTGGTAGCTTCGTCTTGTTTAAAACACTAAAGAGAATGTGAATGCAAGATGCAAGTTGGCAGGAAATGTGCACAGCTTGGAAGGGGGGGGCTGTGTGGTCCAGTGGGGGGCTGTGTGGTCCAGTGGGGGGCTGTGTGGTCCAGTGGGGGGCTGTGTGGTCCAGTGGGGGGCTGTGTGGTCCAGTTGGGAGCTGTGTGGTCCAGTGGGGGGCTGTGGGGTCCAGTTGGGGGCTGTGTGGTCCAGTGGGGACTGTGGTCCAATGGGGACTGTGTGGTCCAGTGGGGGGCTGTGTGGTCCAGTGGGAGGCTGTGTGGTCCAGTGGGGGGCTGTGTGGTCCAGTAGGGGGTTGTGTGGTCCAGTGGGAGGCTGTGTGGTCCAGTGGGGGGGCTGTGTGGTCCAGTGGGGGGGCTGTGTGGTCCAGTGGGGGGCTGTGTGGTCTAGTAGGGGGGCTGTGTGGTCCAGTGGGGGGCTGTGTGGTCCAGTGTAGGGCTGTGTGGTCCAGTGGGGGGGCTGTGTGGTCCAGTGGGGGGGCTGTGTGGTCCAGTGGGGGGCTGTGTGGTCCAGTGAGGGTCTGTGTGGTCCAGTGGGGGGCTGTGTGGTCCAGTGGGGGGCTGTGGGGACCAGTGCGGGGCTGTGTGGCCCAGTGGGGGGGCTGTGTGGTCTAGTGGGGGGCTGTGTGGTTCAGTGGGGGGGGCTGTGTGGTCCAGTGGGGGGCTGTGTGGTTCAGTGGGGGGGCTGTGTGGTCCAGTGGGGGGCTGTGTGATCCAGTGGGGACTGTGTGGTCCAGTGGGGGGAGGGGGGAGGATGTATGGTCCAGTTAAGACCAGTGGCGCCATCTGTGGTCCGCGGACCTCACATCGTTACTACCGCCTCGTTTACCTTCTCCAACACTACATAACTACCATTAACGAAGATGACTCGAGAACTAATGAATGTAAATAAACATGTCATTTAAAGAATTAGTTGGGGGGATTGTTGTTGTAGTAATACTGTTGTTATTGTTAGTAGTAGTGGTGGTTATAGTGGTCACTTTGGTGGTCAGAGACTGGTTGTTGTGGGTGGTGCTCGTAGTGGGGAGTTGATAGTGGTGGTTATATTAGCGGATGGAGATAGTGTGTTGTGGTATTAGTGGGTGATAGTTATATTAGGGGGGGGGTAGAGGGGTGGAGATAGTAGGGGGCGACAACAGCGGAACAACTACATCAACATACTACCCTCAACCACCCCTTCCTTATACTCACCTTTGTTCACATTTAGTGAATAACTGAAGCCCTCGAAAACACGGCCACTGGACCTATATATAAAGACACTCATCCGTTAATGGTGACACACACACACACACACACACACACACACACACACACACACACACACACACACACACACACACACACACACACACACACACAGGAACCTGTACACCTCAGCCGACCTGCTGATTGACGGTTGAGAGGCGGGACCAAAGAGCCAGAGCTCAACCCCCGCAAGCACAACTAGGTGAGTACACACACACACACACACACACACACATAGTTGTGTGTGAAGAGTTGTGACAGATGAGGATTGTAGGATCTTCCAAGAGGACCTGAACAGGTTACAGAGGTGGCCAGAGAAATGGCTACTGGAGTTCAACACGAGCAAATGTAAAGTTATGGAAATGGGACTAGGAGATAGGAGACCAAAGGGACAGTACACAATGAAGGGGAACTGCCTGCCTGTGACGACGCGAGAAAGAGACCTGGGAGTGGACGTAACACCTAATCTAACTCCTCAAGCACATATAAATAGGATATCGACAGCAGCGTACTCTACACTGGCAAAAGTTAGGACATCATTCAGAAACGTAAGTAAGAGGCATTTAGGGCGCTTTACACTGCCTACGTGAGCCCAGTCTTAAGAGTATGCCGCGCCATCATGGAGCCCCACCTGAAGAAACACATAAGGAAACTGGAAAAGATTCAGACGTTTGAAATGAGGCTCGTCCCAGGGTTACGAAGGATTGGGTATAAAGAGCGCCTGAAGGAAGGGGGGACATGATAGGAACGTATAAAATACTCAGGGGAATTGAAAGAGTGGAAATAGATGAAATGTTCACACGGAATAGTAACAGAACGAGGGGACATGGGTGGAAGCTGGAAACTCAGATGACTCTCAGAGATGTTAGGAAGTATTTGTTTAGCGGCGTGAGAGTAGTGGAAAAATGAAATGCACTTAAGGAGCAGGTTGTGGAAGCAAACTCTATTCATAATTTTAAAACTAGATATGATAGAGAAATGGAACCGGAGTCATTGCTGTAAATAACCGATGGCTCGAAAGGCGGGATCCAAGAGTCAATGCTCGATCCTGCAGGCACAAATAGATGAGTACACACGCGCGCACGAGCGACCACAACACCACCTTCACCACATCGTGTAGAACGATAACTCCGGTTACTCTCAACGAGACTGATACCCTCTGGACGGGGGTAGAGGTGTAAGCATGTGGGGAAATGATCACCCCCCTGACACTACGGGCGACCATTTCTCCTCGCGCCGCATGGAAACTGTACCCCGAACAAATTCCACATCGAGGGCCGCTGGCCACACCCGCTACAGCAGCAGCAGCAAGCTACTGGTGGCGGGAAAGTGCGGAGCGAACACTGGAAGCAGAGGAACTCTTCTTTGTCACACTATACAAAGACTAAGGGAGAGCCAGAAGGTGTTTTTTGGGAGGGTTTTCAATCAATTTTGTAGGAACAGTTGCGTCAAAAGGCAGAAGTAGAGTGCGTTATACGGTGGGATAGATGGGTAAAGTGGGTGGGAGCAGGTGGAGTGAGGGTAGGAGAGCGTGTGGAATGTGGGGGGGTGGAGGCATACCTTGTGTGGCAGGGCCTGAGTGAGGAACTTTGAAGGCTATACTGGGAGGTATTGAGTCGCTCTTCCGTCTCAGTTCGAGTTCTCGGAGATGGTCGCTGAAGCGGGTGTCGAGGAACGGCCGCTGTCCCAATGCGAAGGCTCGGAACTGGTGCTGGCCTGAGGAGCAGAGGGAGAATGTACGCCGGTCAGTGATACCACTACCACAACTACTACCACCACTACTACCACCTCTACTATCTCCACTACCACCACTACTACCACCTCAACTACCACCACCACTACTACCACCTCTGCTACCACCATTACCACCTCCACTACTACCACCACTACTACCATCTCTACTACCACCACTACCACCTCCACCACCACTACTATCACCTCTACTTCCACCACTACCACCACCACTACCACCTCCACCACCACTACTACCACCATTACCACCTCCACTACCACCTCCACTACCACCACTACTACCACCACTACCACCACCACTACCACCACTACCTCTACTACCACTACTACCACCTTCGACAACCTGTCCTCTTAAAAACTACGTCGCTTTTGGCCGTTTGCCCGTATGGCCGATAATATACGTAATTTCAAAATGAAAAAATGAAAAATAAATTTTGGATTTTTTTTTACCCAAAACAGTAAGAAAATGGTCCTTTGATAGGTTAGGTGGGCAGGAAATTCTCCTTAAGTTTCAAAACGTCATGAAAAATGTTATTTGAAAGTTTCCTCTCCTAACCTTTCCGAGTAAGCCAGGCGACTCAAACAGAAAACGGGACAGTACATCACTTTTGTGAGCCGATTTCATTTAAAATTACGTTCATTTTTGGCCGTAGCGCGCATACGGGCGAAAAGCGACGTTATTTTTAAAAGACTGGTTGCTCCACCACCACTACTACCACATCTACCACCAGTTAAACCTCCACTACCACCCACACCTAGCACACAACTCCTCTCCTGGCTACCACTCACAACCTCTACAAAGTACAACTCAGTCTCCCACTATTAACTATCCACCAACAACTATCTACAACCACACTTCTACAACACGTACACACAGTCCCTGCACTCGAACCATAACTCATCACACACACACACACACACACACACACACACACACACACACACACACACACACACACACACACACACACACACACACACACACACCCTTTTACAACTCGCTTGTCATAACTACAACCACCCACCCCCACTCTCTCATATGTCCAAGTAACGCCCCAGTCAACCCACAACCTACGCCACAACATTACAAGTCGCCACTCAGCCGACAAGGACGATCTGCAAGTTAAAAAATGTCAATCACAAGCCACTAACCAAAAAAAAACCCTACAACAACAACCTACAACTCAACACGGCATCACGTGACGTGTTTCTACAACAGCTGGACATTAAACAAGCTGAAGGAATAATCGCTACGTAGCTGGTACCGACGAACGTTACTCTTCACAGCTGGAACGTCCGAACGTTACTCTTCACAGCTGGAACGTCCGAACGTTACTCTTCACAGCTGGTACGTCCGAACGTTACTCTTCACAGCTGGAACGTCCGAACGTTACTCTTCACAGCTGGAACGTCCGAACGTTACTCTTCACAGCTGGAACGTCCGAACGTTACTCTTCACAGCTGGAACGTCCGAACGTTACTCTTCACAGCTGGAACGTCCGAACGTTACTCTTCACAGCTGGTACGTCCGAACGTTACTCTTCACAGCTGGAACGTCCGAACGTTACTCTTCACAGCTGGAACGTCCGAACGTTACTCTTCACAGCTGGAACGTCCGAACGTTACTCTTCACAGCTGGTACGTCCGAACGTTACTCTTCACAGCTGGAACGTCCGAACGTTACTCTTCACAGCTGGTACGTCCGAACGTTACTCTTCACAGCTGGAACGTCCGAACGTTACTCTTCACAGCTAGAACGTCCGAACGTTACTCTTCACAGCTGGTACGTCCGAACGTTACTCTTCACAGCTGGTACGTCCGAACGTTACTCTTCACAGCTGGAACGACCAATTGCCACAAACTTTCCCAGGCAGCTGAAGTGGACTCAAACACTTATACTTTCATCGTTATTTGAGCTTATAGAAATTAACTTTGACTTCAGAGCGTGAAAATTAATTTAACAATGATAACCACCTACACAATTCTTAAGAGAATTGACAGGGTGGACAAAGACAAACTCTTCAGCACTGGTGGGACACGAACAAGGGGACACAGGTGGAAACTTAGTACCCAGATGAGCCACAGAGACGTTAGAAAGGATTTTTTCAGTGCCAGAGTAGTTAGTAAATGGAATGCATTAAGCAGTGATGTGGTGGAGGCTGACTCCATACACAGTTTCAAATGTTGATTTGATAGAGCCCAGTAGGCTCAAGAATCTGTACATCAGTTGATTGACAGTTGAGAGGCAGGACCAAAGAGCCAGAGCTCAACCCCGGCAAGTACAACTAAGTGAGTACACACACACACACACACCCACACCCACACACTATAACCTTTAATAAATAATGTATAAAGGAGACAATTACATACAATTAAGTAGTAAGGTAGTTATACGAGAAATTACAAAGCCAGTATGACGATACGACACTTAGAAAGAATATGAAAACAAAGAACTGGGATATGAGGATATGGAGGTGGGGTCCCCCCACACCAGCAGGTGGGGTCCCCCACACCTGTGCCAGCAGGTGGGGTCCCCCCACACCTGCACCAGCAGGTGGGGTCCCCCACACCTGTGCCAGCATAAGCAACACATCAACAAACCAGGTAATTATTTCTCACCAATGATCCTGGACGATCACGTAGCCTTGTCAGCCAGTCATTACGGGGCGTTTAAATTATCGTAAAATGCTCGCCTCGCGCGGTGCTCCCGCCCCCTCCCCCCGATGTCTGGGCACTGGGGGGGCTGGGCGGGGAGCGGCGGGGACGGGGACAGAGACGGGGCGGGGCGGGGTGGGGCGGGGCGGGAAGCAGACACTACGGGGATGTAGTGGAAGCAACTAAGTTTTATTCACAAATTCAAATATAGATAGGACAAAGCTCGGAAGTGTTTCCTAGTTAGTCTATGGAGAGCTGCAGCTCAACAACCTCTTCACACACGCACACACAAAGGGGCTGGTGGCTGAGTGACAGCGCTCTAGACTAGTGGACCTAGGGACCGGGGTTCGATCCCCGGCGCCGGCGGAAAAGAAACAGGCAGTTTCCTTCACCTGCTCCTGTTCACTTATCAGTAAATGGGTACCAGGGAGTTACAGCTGCTACGGGCTGCTCCCTGTGTGTGTGTGTGTGTGTGTGTGTGTGTGTGTGTGTGTGTGTGTGTGTGTGTGTGTGTGTGTGTGTGTGTAAAAAATTAAATTAGTAGTTAGAAACAGTTGATTGATTGACAGTTGAGAGGCGGGCTGAACAGAGCTCAACCCGCGCAGCACAACTAGGTGAATACACACACACCCACTCCCACACACGCGCGCATATGCACGCGCGCGCACACACACACACACACACACACACACACACACACACACACACACACACACACACACACACACACACACACACACACACACGCACACACACACACACACACACACGCGCACACACACACACACACACACACACACACACACACACACACACACACACACACACACACACACAGGAAAGGTTGCGTGAAATGCACCCTACGTTGCCGCAAGACAGGAGAGCTCAGGGAGATATGATCACTACCTACATAATTCTCAGAGGATTTGACCGGGTAGATAAAGATAAACTGTTTAACACGGGTGGTATGCGAACAAGAGGACACAGCTGGAGACTGAGTACCCAAATGAGGCACAGGGACTTTAAAAAGAACTTTTTCAGTGTCAGAGTAGTTGAGAAATGGAATGCATTAGGCAGTGATGTGGTGGAGGCTGACTCCATACACAGTTTCAAGTGTAGATATGATAGAGCCCAGTAGGCTCAGGAACCTGTACACCAGTTGATTGACAGTTGAGAGGCGGGACCAAAGAGCCAGAGCTCAGCCCCCGCAAACACAACTAGGTGAGTACACACACACAGAGTAACGTATAACTAAGACATATACCAACAAAAATGCGTAAGAGTAACATACATACTTTCAAGGAACTGTAAGATTAACACGCACTTACAAGGACCCGTAAGATTAACACGCACTTACAAGGACCCGTAAGATTAAACACAGACAGACCCAACACCAGACGCTGCCAATCTCCTTACGATCACTCGGCCAAACGTCCGTGCCGTAAAAACGTCATTGGAACGCAAATAATTACAAATTACATCCTGAAGGAACAAGATTTTATCATCTCTCAACTGTCTAATTTCGCAGCGAAGAACGACACTCCCAAACGATATTCTTTGGGCGCATTTCCAAGCGATTCTTACGACCTGGCGGCAAGGAACGGCGCGAAATGTTGTCGAAGAGGAGCCGCTGTCTGTGGGAGTGAGTGTAGATCAAAACGCATCTGAAATACTATAAACGGTTCCTCAATCTTCAGACAATTGCCGCCCCCGTACCCATAAAAAGTGGTAGCGGCTATAATATATGCGCTATAAAAGTAAACACAATCATTTTTGAGAGAGAACATTGGTGTGTGTGGGGGGGGGGGTGGTAGAGGGAGGGAGGGAGAGAGTGAGGGGGGGGGGGGTTAGTAGTGGGGGAGTGTCGTCCACAGCTGGTGGTGGCGCCGCGTGCACGTATTTCTTCACTCTTGGAGGCGTGAGGTCACCAGCGGACCTACACACACACACACACACACACACACACACACACACACACACACACACACACACACACACACACACACACACACACACACACACACACACACTACGTATGTGTACTCACCTAGTTGTGCTTGTGGGGATTGAGCTCTGGCTCTTTGGTCCCGCCTCTCAACCGTCAATCAACAGGTGTACAGGTTCCTGAGCCTACTGGGCTCTATCATATCTACACTTGAAACTGTGTATGGAGTCAGCCTCCACCACATCACTTCCTAATGCATTCCATTTGTCAAGCACTCTGACACTAAAAAAAGTTCTTTCTACACCTGTAGGTGTGTGTGTGTGTGTGTGTGTGGTGGGGGGCTTAGTTCAATCCTCCCGGCTGAGTGGACAGCGCCTGGGAGTCGTAGGGCCCGGGTTCGATTCCCGGCAGATGTAGAAACAAATGGGCAGGGTTTCATTCACCCTGATGCCCTCTGTTCACCTAGCAGTAAATAGGTACCTGGGAGTTAAACAGCTGCTAGAGGCCACTTCCTGGGATTGTTTGTGTGTGCGTGTGTTAGAGAGAAATATATGTAGTAAACATACGAGGAAAAACAGATTGGTTAGAAATGCGGGGTCCAAGAGCTAAGGCCTCGATTCTGCAGGCACAAATAGTCAATACAAATAATAAACACCTTGAAGCAAAACTCTCTAAATGAGAATAGGATTTTAGGTAGAACTAGGAGACTAGGTAGAAGACATTTTCTTTTTCTACAGGGTGATAGGAGACCGGAAGCCTAGGAGATGGTGCATAAAAATAGACCAACAAAATGATTAAAGGAAGGGGGCAGTAAAGGACAAAGAGAGAGAGGGAACATCTTCCTCAACACCACATATTCTAACATATATGGAGTGACATCTCCATCATCTTATGGAGTTCAACAATACCGGGGCTGAACGACATCGTTCTGCCGAAGACTCCAGATATTGTCGCACCAATTAGATTAGATTAGACTAACAGTAGACGAAATAGTTAAAGTCAAATGGGTAGAATATGTAAAGAGAAATGATACAATAACAGCCAGACAGTCTGGCTTTCCAACAGGAAGATCACAAGTAACAAGTCTACTTAGTTCCTATGTCAGTACCACAGGGATTTTATAGGACAAGAGATGGTTAGATTGACTGTGTATATTTGGACTTTTGACAAGAGTGCCAGACAAGAGGCTCAGCATGTTCCAGTTCTGTAAACTGGAGCATGCTGAGGGGTGACAGGCAGACTGCTGACATGAATTAACATTTTTCTGACAGACAGATGAGTGCATTAAACAGAGACAATGTATCTGGAGAAGTGATGCGGAGTACCACAGGGTTCAGTTCTTGCACCAGTCATGTTCATCGTTATCTTGAAGTTATCTTGAGATGATTTCGGGGCTTTTAGTGTCCCTGCGGCCCGGTCCTCAACCAGGCTTCCACCCGCAGGAAGCAGCCCGTGACAGCTGACTAACACCCAGGTACCTATTTACTGCTAGGTAACAGGGGCATAGGGTGAAAGAAACTCTGCCCATTGTTTCTCGCCACCGCCCACTGTGTAGTGTAGAGGTTCCTGCCTCAGTGGTGCCGCTCTCAGGGCGCTGGGTCAAGGTTCCATACACAATTTAAGCAGTGTTGACACACTCACATTATCTACGAAAGTAGACGGAACTGTTGTTACTGAAAGTTGTTGTAGTAGTTATAATAATTAGTAGTAGTAGTAGTAGTTGTATAAGGAGCCGCGGCAGCATTTGTATTAGTAATGTTATAGGTAGCAGCAGTAGCATCAGGACCAAGAGTAGCAGCAGGAGGAAGAGTAGCAGCAGGAGCAAGAGTAGCAGCAGGAGGAAGAGTAGCAGCAGGAGGAAGAGTAGCAGCAGGAGCAAGAGTAGCAGCAGGAGGAAGAGTAGCATCAGGACCAAGAGTAGCAGCAGGAGGAAGAGTAGCAGCAGGAGCAAGAGTAGCAGCAGGAGCAAGAGTAGCAGCAGGACCAAGAGTAGCAGCAGGAGCAAGAGTAGCAGCAGGACCAAGAGTAGCAGCAGGAGCAAGAGTAGCAGCAGGAGGAAGAGTAGCAGCAGGACCAAGAGTAGCAGCAGGAGCAAGAGTAGCAGCAGGAGGAAGAGTAGCAGCAGGACCAAGAGTAGCAGCAGGAGGAAGAGTAGCAGCAGGAGCAAGAGTAGCAGCAGGAGCAAGAGTAGCAGCAGGAGCAAGAGTAGCAGCAGGAGCAAGAGTAGCAGCAGGACCAAGAGTAGCAGCAGGAGGAAGAGTAGCAGCAGGAGGAAGAGTAGCAGCAGGACCAAGAGTAGCAGCAGGACCAAGAGTAGCAGCAGGACCAAGAGTAGCAGCAGGAGCAAGAGTAGTAGCAGGAGCAAGAGTAGCAGCAGGAGCAAGAGTAGCAGCAGGAGCAAGAGTAGCAGCAGGAGCAAGAGTAGCAGCAGGAGCAAGAGTAGCAGCAGGAGCAAGAGTAGTAGCAGGAGCAAGAGTAGCAGCAGGAGCAAGAGTAGCAGCAGGAGCAAGAGTAGCAGCAGGAGCAAGAGTAGCAGCAGGAGCAAGAGTAGCAGCAGGACCAAGAGTAGCAGCAGGAGCAAGAGTAGCAGCAGGACCAAGAGTAGCAGCAGGAGCAAGAGTAGCAGCAGGAGGAAGAGTAGCAGCAGGACCAAGAGTAGCAGCAGGAGCAAGAGTAGCAGCAGGAGGAAGAGTAGCAGCAGGACCAAGAGTAGCAGCAGGAGGAAGAGTAGCAGCAGGAGCAAGAGTAGCAGCAGGAGGAAGAGTAGCAGCAGGAGCAAGAGTAGCAGCAGGAGCAAGAGTAGCAGCAGGAGCAAGAGTAGCAGCAGGACCAAGAGTAGCAGCAGGAGGAAGAGTAGCAGCAGGAGGAAGAGTAGCAGCAGGACCAAGAGTAGCAGCAGGACCAAGAGTAGCAGCAGGACCAAGAGTAGCAGCAGGAGCAAGAGTAGTAGCAGGAGCAAGAGTAGCAGCAGGAGCAAGAGTAGCAGCAGGAGCAAGAGTAGCAGCAGGAGCAAGAGTAGCAGCAGGAGCAAGAGTAGCAGCAGGAGCAAGAGTAGTAGCAGGAGCAAGAGTAGCAGCAGGAGCAAGAGTAGCAGCAGGAGCAAGAGTAGCAGCAGGAGCAAGAGTAGCAGCAGGAGCAAGAGTAGCAGCAGGAGCAAGAGTAGTAGCAGGAGCAAGAGTAGCAGCAGGAGCAAGAGTAGCAGCAGGAGCAAGAGTAGTAGCAGGAGCAAGAGTAGTAGCAGGAGCAAGAGTAGCAGCAGGAGCAAGAGTAGCAGCAGGAGCAAGAGTAGCAGCAGGAGCAAGAGTAGCAGCAGGAGCAAGAGTAGTAGCAGGAGCACTGCTTCTAACAATAGAGGCAACAGGTGAGCACACCACACGCCACAGGAGCAACTTATCAAACCACCTCCACCACTCACCCAATCAACTTTGCATATCACCAGCAAGCAAGCAAGCAAGCAGGCGGGCGAGTCGTCGTGGTCGTCCAGCCAGCAGTCGTCCCGCACGCAATCACCACCCCTGGGGAACCCGCCCGCTAAAGACACCGAGTGAGTGAGACAAGAGTGAGAGCACAGAAGCTGCTCTCCCTCGGGTGTTCTGACCAGGGCGCAGTCACCGATAACACCCACCCACTTGTTTATCGCTCAACAGCCTCCTCATAATCACTAGCTGACTGGCATAATCATTTTCTCAAATACAGCACTGAAGGTTGGTTAATGTTTCGTTTATGTCCACTGGCTGCTGTGTTTATCTTGGTTAACGAGAATTTTTTTTGGTGGGGGGTAGGGGGAGGGGGGAGGGTACAGCGCTGACTCTTCCCTCCCTCTAAGACTCCCTCCCTCCTTCCCTCCCAACCCTCTAAGACTCCCTCCCTCCCAACCCTCTAAGACTCCCTCCCTCCCAACCCTCTAAGACTCCCTCCCTCCCTCCCTCCCAACCCTCTAAGACTCCCTCCCTCCCTCCCTCCCAACCCTCTAAGACTCCCTCCCTCCCTCCCTCCCAACCCTCTAAGACTCCCTCCCTCCCTCCCAACCCTCTAAGACTCCCTCCCCTCTCTTGGTCAGCTTTACGAAGTTGCCGCCGTCAGCTGTGCCGGGAACATGGCACGGCTTGTGTTGTGGGGCTGACACATCCCCTGGTAGCCACTTCAGGGCTCTCCCACACGCTCTCCACACCTGTATTGCCCCCCCCCAGGCTCTCCCACACGCTTTACACACCTGTATGTGTAAAGCGTGTATGTGTAAAGTATGTGTTTTTTTAATTAAAAAAAAATTATGCTGTCATATACATCGGTTTATAGTATGAAGCAGTACAGACCTGCCTCACCGTCATGTTTTTAAATTTTGCCCCGAGGGGCGAGTTTATTGGGCAGCGTCACTCATCCTGTGAGTGGACACACCGCCATAGCAGCATGTACAACACTCCCCAAAAGGAAGAAAACCCGCTGGGTTGTTCATCTTGTCACTTGTACCCAGACACAGCTGGGACTAGCTTAACTGACTCAAGTGAACAGTTCCTCAAACAAGAAGATTAACATCTGTCAACCCTTAAAAGCTTACGTTATCTTGCGGGTACAAAAATGGGGGAATCTTTTAAGAACAGTATCAATATTTGACAAATAGTGTTTCCCTAGAGCATTGTGAAGATTCACGAGTTGTCACAACGTTCTCTTGTAAAGGAAGACAGACACACATGCAGTTAAACAGAGATAAAATAATGTCTGTACTTAGACTAACAATATCTTAGTTATCTTGAGATATCTTGAGATGATTTCGGGGCTTTTTTTTAGTGTTCCCGAGGCCCGGTCCTCGACCAGGCCTCCACCCCCAGGAAGCAGCCCGTGACAGCTGACTAACACCCAGGTACCTATTGTACTGCTAGGTAACAGTTAAGTTATCTTTATTAGAGTTATATATTTATTTATATTAGTTATAATACATACACAATCTGTGTATGGCCTGAGGCCGGTGATACTAAACCATGGAAGAGCTCACCAACTACGCCACTCTGCTCTCCTGCTCTTCCAAAGTCCGAAAGCAGACTTCCACCGGAAAGTGGAAGGAGTTATTATTGTAAGAGGGATTGCTTGCTGCTGAGCACCGCACAGCACCGCACAGCACCGCACAGCACCGCACGTCCAAGCTGGATAAAATCCAGAGTCATGCCAATAAACCAATCACAAGAGCTGAAAGGCCTGAGCTACAAGTAAAGGTTAAAGGAACTAAAACTAGTCATTGGCAGAGACAGGAAACCGGGTAGAAATGATCCAGTCATACCAAATACTCGCTGCAATTGGCAGCACAGACACACGGGAATACACACACAAAAAAAAAGTGTGGAAAAATTACCGAATGGTCAATACGGATGTAACAAATAATTCATTGAGAATCGCAGTAATATTTATATAATGCAGTACTAGGGGCCGTTGTGGAGACAGATAGACGGGTCGATATTTATATAACGAAGCACGAGGAGCCGTTGTGCGTGCTACTTGCCCCCGCTCCTGTGCCAGGTAAGTTACGGGCTCACCATAGCCCGTGCTACTTGGAACTTGTTCATAGCTGAATCTATAAACAACAAGAAGCCGTTGTGGAGAGAGAGAGAGACGGGGTCGACGTGTAGAAGGCGGGCACAACAGTATGAGCACAAAAGTCCAGGTGGTGACGGCTGCAGGGTAGGCAGTCCTCAAGTCTCTCTCCTCGTCCCGGAAGTCGGCTGGTGCTTATACACTTGCCTCGAGTGGGTTTTTTTTTATGTTTCTAAGGCAGGAAGTCGCTTATTTCCCCCTGCACACATGGTCAGCCTGGCCCGGGCTCCGCCGCCCCTCCCCCACCACCGCCTCCAGTAAACGCTACTGCAGCTCCCAGCGGTAACTTCGTCATGTGGGCGTGAGACACTTGTCCCTCAGACATACACCCGTCACGTGGGTGTGAGACACTTGTCCCTCAGACATACACCCGTCACGTGGGCGTGAGACACTTGTCCCTCAGACATACACCCGTCATGTGGGTGTGAGACACTTGTCCCCCCCACACACACACCCGTCACGTGGGTGTGAGACACCTGTCCCCCACACACACACCGGTCACGTGGGTGTGAGACACTTGTCCCACACACACACACACACACCCGTCACGTGGGTGTGAGACACTTGTCCCACACACACACACCCGTCACGTGGGTGTGAGACACCTGTCCTCCACACACACACCCGTCACGTGGGTGTGAGACACTTGTCCCACACACACACCCGTCACGGAGATGTGAGACACCTGCTTCTCTTACAAAACTGAACCCAATCCCTCCACCTAACCTAACCTAACCCAAGCACAGAAAACGTGGACACTTGTCAGCCGCCGCTCTTCACAGTACTTAGTGGTTTGTCCGTCCGGGCCTTAACGTACAAAATAAGACGTACTACGAGGACGGGTTATTGCGTACTTACCACCAGTACCAGGGGCCGGATTTAAGCCTCGCAGTCTGAAGGTTAGGCCTCTCAGAATCCCAATTTTGTTTTTTTTACTTGTAAATGTTATTTAAATAATGATTTAACCTTCTTAAGCTAATCTAATTAGCATAACGTAATCTAAGCGGCACTCTTAGGAAGTTCAGTCGCTACACGTGTTCGCTACACACCACACAATCGACTTGAGAATGGTCCAGGACGGACCGAAACGTCGTCGTCCCTTCATTTTCTATTGTGTGGATTGGTCAACACTACACCAAACTCTCACAAGTCAAGCCTGGCCTCGGGCCGGGCTTGGGGAGTAGTAGAACTCCCAGAACCCCATCAAGCAGATGTCTTATTCTCTGTTAACAATTGTCAGATGTAGCCTGTATATCTGTGTTGCTGGTCCGTCAGTCACCAGGCAGCAACACCCATCACTTGTGAGTTGCGCGGCACAGCGCAGCACTTTGTTTACAAGGTGTCACAGCCACGGCCACAGCGGAACGACACTCATGTGTTCTTTATATAAATTACAAAATGGTTTTCCGACGGTCGTCTCTCGCGTAGTTAAGCAAACTAGTTGATGCTTTACTCCCTGCAATCATCTCCACGGGTGGCTGAGCACAGGGAGGGAGGGAGGGAGGGTAACGATGGATGCAGGGAGAAATGGAGGAAAAAAGAGAGAGAGGGAGGAAATAAGAGAAACAGATAATTCTGTTAAAAAAAATCGCACTTCTCAAATCACTTTTGGTTTCCATGCTCGGGAATAGTTCGGGTCTCCCAGCGTGTCTCAACACCTCACTCGCCTCTAACACACTCTCTCCTCTTGCTGGCGTCTATGTTCTCTTCATCCACTGAATGTGTTAAGAATGTTCCTAGCCTCACTCTGCTTCTCAAAATCCTGCGTTACCTTTCTTCTTTATCTCCGTGTTCATGGCCGTTTGGTTCTCAGGTCATATCTTGACATTTTAGAGATCTCTCGAAGGCTTAACTGAGGTGCTGAAGAGTTCTCCAAGACTTTATGGGTCTGAATATCGAATTGGCTGTGGTGTGTTTTAGGGAGGTCGGTGTTTAAGGGAGGTCGGTGTCTTAGAGAGGTCGGTGTTTAAGGGAGGTCGGTGTCTTAGAGAGGTCGGTCTCTGAGGCAATTTTCCTTTACATTCCACAATTTCTTAGTAATTTTCAAGCGACAACAGAATATGAGAACCGTCTATCATATTACCAAAAAAAAGACGAGTGAATTGAAAG
The DNA here is from genome assembly GCF_040958095.1 of Procambarus clarkii. Classification (NCBI taxonomy): domain Eukaryota; kingdom Metazoa; phylum Arthropoda; class Malacostraca; order Decapoda; family Cambaridae; genus Procambarus; species Procambarus clarkii. Next base: position 33,046,876 of record NC_091170.1, read on the forward strand.
AAGACCGTGAGTGTAAATCTAGTCAATATATAACAATTTATATGATTATGCCTCGCGTCAGATAGTTGTATAATATATCTCGCGTAATATTATAGTCTGTTTGGATCAATTTGTTGTAGTCCGTCTTGAAGGGGTATTACCATGCAATTCTGGCATTACCTTGCATTACATGTTGTATATTGTGTCGTAGAGCGACACCTGCATGGAGGCACGGGAGAGGGCGCTGGCAGGCGCTATAATCACGCCTCCTCGCGCACTAATGACAGCCTGGAGCTCCAGCAACATACCTCCACGTTTTAATTATGCCTCCATAACATCTACCTGCCTCCAGGTAATGCGGGATAATTCACCCACTGGATAAACCTGTGCTCACACCTGGGGCTTAAACCAGCTATACACTCCATCGTCTGGCAGATCTGTGAGGGCCGCCGCCTCTTCTAGGGCTCCAGAAACCCGGGGTAATCTTCCAGGGCTCCAGACGCCCCCGGGGTAATCTTCCAGGGCTCCAGACGCCCCCGGGGTAATCTTCCAGGGCTCCAGACGCGCCCGGGGTAATCTTCCAGGGCTCCAGACGCGCCCGGGGTAATCTTCCAGGGCTCCAGACGCACCCGGGGTAATCTTCCAGGGTTCCAGACGCCCCCGGGGTAATCTTCCAGGTCCTAACATTACCTTGACAAGAAAACTGCCCAGTGTAGGAAGACTGTCATAGAAAATACATACACCATAATACAATACAATACATACAACCAAAATACAATACGCTTCGTAACTCATTCATATATTGCTTAGTAATAAAGTTGATACCGTCGGAGCGGTTGAGCACTATTCCTTCCTCCCCCCCCCCCGATGTCTTTTCCCAAATTCTTATCCCGATCCCATCCAAGCGCTAGTCATAACGGCTTGGTACTTTCTCCTGATAATTATCTTACCCTCCCTTAATCTTTCAAGACCGAGGCTTAGAAAACGTCATTATTATGGTGCTTTTATTTTTTTCTATTACGTCGGATTGTTTAACGGATTGATCGATTGTTGATAATGCAATGTTATCAACCGTTAGGACAGCTTTGTGTACAAGCGTGTGTATTCACCTGATTGTATTCGTCTAACTGTGCTTGAGAAAGATGTGCTTTACCTCTTGGATTCTGCCTCTGAACTCTCAATCGATAGTTGTGTGTGTTCTCTAGTCCTGTAGGCCTGGTCGTGTCTACAACTGAAACTGTGCATGCAATCTCTTTCCTTCATTATTTTTTATTTTCATTCCTTTACTATTGCCAGCCTGAACACATTCTTTATTGCAGTCCTGTTGGTCATTCAGGTACCTTGTTTGTGTATGTTTGTCCTTGTTCAGTAGTGTGTCCTTGTTGCATCCCCCCATTCATCCGGTAGTTGTGCTTCCTCTCTCTCTTTTTCTTGCAATGATGCGTGTGTGTGTGTGTGTGTGTGTGTGTGTGTGTGTGTGTGTGTGGACGTAGAAGACTTCCTCACACAGTACACGTACCCAAGTTTCTCTTGTCCATAGACGTCACGGTAATGCTCACGAGTGGAGTCCTGTGGTCACGGGCCGCTCTCTCTCTACACGTAAATAAGAGAGAGAGAGAAATTACCATCTGTGGAATTATACGCAATTAAGACGAATGTTAACTCACATTCTCACCATGGGATGTTAAAAGAGGGTCCAATCTCCCATGCTGGCTACTACCATTAGTGTATAATGTCACTGGAAACAGGTAACCTACCACAAAGTTAGAAGACAGCCAGTGTCATGTCAATCTTCAGGAAGTAAAGCACAGGAGCCACTGAACTAGAGGTCACTGTCCCTAACTTGCATATTATGCATGGTTACGTACAGTATAAGATGGTGATAAGGAGGCTGTAGCACATCTGGAGACAAGATACTGCACAAGCCACAACCAGCACGGGTTCAGGGATAATAAACCTTGCCTCACATACCTCGTGGAATTAGAGGACCGGGCGAGAGATTTCAGACAAGTCAGCGAATGGTGGCAGTCAATACAGTTTTGGAAAGCCTTCGACACAACACCTTCCTTGTGTACAAGTTGGAAAAGCAGGCAGGAGTGACAGGGAAGGTGCTGCAGTGGATAAAGGAGTACCTAAGTAAGATGTCATCCACACATGACATCTCAAGCTGTCATAGGTGAGATGTCACCAGCGGAGTCCCACAGGTCAGTACTCGGACCTATCCGGTTTCTGATAGATGTAAATTATCTTCCAAAGGGGAGAGACTCATGCCTCCTGTTTACCTATAACTTAACAATTATGAGGAGGGTTAATTCGCAAGACCACAGCATACAACTACAAGATGACCAGGGCAAATTGAAAGACTGGTCCAATAAATAGCTGCTAGACATGATCACGATGTAGAAAATGTTCAGGGTTATGAACAGGAGAGACAAGGACAGATGACACGTGATGGCTGGTAAAGGAACAACAGGTCACAGCTAGAACTAAAGACACACAACCCAGAGGCACAATATATATTTGATCAGGATCAGATTACTGACAAAATCAAATACACTAAGAAGTGAGGTGGTGGAGAGAGTGACTTTATACACAATTTCAAACACAGATATGACAGAGCCCAATAGGCTCGAGAACAACAGTTGACTGAAGGTAGAGAGGCGGGACCAAAGCATGGAAGCTCAACCCGCAGCAAGCATAATTAGGGGAGTAGACAATCCAGCTACTTATAACTCTCTTGTGCCACACGACAGATACACTACACGACCCAGGAGCTGGAGCTCGACCGACGAAGACAGTTTGGTATACACACTGGGCAGGTGACAGTCGGTACTGCTACTACTGACGATAACAACACCAATATTTGTTGACGAGGCGATTACCGCCGCCGGAAACTGACCCGGGGGCACCAAGATACCCGCCTCGGGTACCCTGCACCATGATACACCCACCTCGGGTACCGTGTACCATGATACACCCGCCTCGGGTACCGTGCACCATGATACACCCGCCTCGGGTACCGTGTACCATGATACACCCGCCTCGGGTACCGTGCACCATGATACACCCGCCTCGGGTACCCGGGACACCGCCCCACACCACCGTACACAAACAACTGCCTCACACTATCAACACATCATCACAGCTGCGAGGCCGATAACAAAATATAATTACAATCTCTCAGATATCATTACAACAATCATACTTGGAAAAAAAATCAAACAATGCCATTATACTTAAGAGATAATTCATGTATTTTAAAATTAGATAAGTTTCTTCCGGCTGTTCACCTGCTCTTGCTACAATCATTTAGAGAGAAATCTTCTAAATCTAAAAATCTAAACCCGGTTTAATACATAGTTATTGTTATCACTAGTGAATATAAAACATATATGTTTATTTTATATTTCATCTTTTCTTTCGACTTTTTATTTCTTGGTCGATTGAATAAACAGTTTGGCAAGCACCGAATTAGCCTCATATTAACAACGTACCGCCCGTCCTCATAAACTGTGACCACGTGCTGGTTAATCCCCCGCCCGTCCTCATAAACTGTGACCACGTGCTGGTTAATCCCCCGCCCGTCCTCATAAACTGTGACCACGTGCTGGTTAATCCCCCGCCCGTCCTCATAAACTGTGACCACGTGCTGGTTAATCCCCCGCCCGTCCTCATAAATTGTGACCACGTGCTGGTTAATCCCCCGCCCGTCCTCATAAACTGTGACCACGTGCTGGTTAATCCCCCGCCCGTCCTCATAAACTGTGACCACGTGCTGGTTAATCCCCCGCCCGTCCTCATAAACTGTGACAACGTGCTGGTTAATCCCCCGCCCGTCCTCATAAACAATGACCACGTGCTGGTTAATCCCCCGCCCGTCCTCATAAACTGTGACCACGTGCTGGTTAATCCCCCGCCCGTCCTCATAAACAATGACCACGTGCTGGTTAATCCCCCGCCCGTCCTCATAAACTGTGACCACGTGCTGGTTAATCCCCCGCCCGTCCTCATAAACTATGACCACGTGCTGGTTAATCCCCCGCCCGTCCTCATAAATTGTGACCACGTGCTGGTTAATCCCCCGCCCGTCCTCATAAACTGTGACCACGTGCTGGTTAATCCCCCGCCCGTCCTCATAAACTGTGACCACGTGCTGGTTAATCCCCCGCCCGTCCTCATAAACTATGACCACGTGCTGGTTAATCCCCCGCCCGTCCTCATAAACTGTGACCACGTGCTGGTTAATCCCCCGCCCGTCCTCGTAAACTATGACCACGTGCTGGTTAATCCCCCGCCCGTCCTCATAAACAATGACCACGTGCTGGTTAATCCAGCCACCAAAATCCCGTGTCTACCCAACCCGTCCTCCCCATAGCACGTCGCATTTTGACGTATAGTCTACCTAAGACCAAAAACTGTTGTACTAGAAAATTTCGCGGCTCACAAAACTGACATACCGTCCCGTTTTCTGTTTTGGGTCCTCTGGCAGGTTAGGATAAGGGGACGTTAGTACGACAGCTTCCTGACGTTGGGGAACCGCTGGCGAGAACGGGCCAATTTGAGGTCGGTCGCCTCTTGGACGAGCCTCGCCCGAGGACAGGTTGTGTCACTACACCCTAATTTATATAAATAACATATATTACGTCTAGGAGCAGTCACCTTGAAGGTGATAGGCAGTAAAAAAACGTAAATTTATGTGTAAACGGCCACTATATCACAGACAATTCATATTTTCAACCCTTGGCCAACAAGGTAGTTCTTGAGAGTGACGCATTGTTTCACACACTGGAATTTGGCGCCAATGTTGGTTGTTTCTGGCGACGGTTGCTGGGTGGGGGGGGGACTGTTGCTTGTTGCTGGGGGGTGTGATTGTTGGTTGTTTCTGGCGACTGTTGCTGGGGGGTGTGATTGTTGATTGTTGTTGGGTGTGATTGTTGATTGTTTCTGGTCACTGTTGCTGGGGGTGTGATTGTTGCTTGTTTGTCGTGATGGTTGCTGGGGGGGGTGTGATTGTTGGTTGTTTCTGGTGACTGTTGCTGGGGGTGTGATTGTTGGTTGTTTCTGGTGATGGTTGCTGGGGGGTGTGTGATTGTTGGTTGTTTCTGGTGACTGTTGCTGGGGGTGTGACTGTTGGTTGTTTAGGGTGCCAGACACTGGGTGTGTAGCGTACACTTATTTAAATGAGACACTTCTCAAAGAGAGCAATGTTGATGTCTAATGTAATTGTCATTTTGTTTAGGAACCACAAACACAGGTCCTGTCTCTGGTGTCCATGTGTTGTGTGGTGTGTGTGTGTGTTCACCTGTTTGTGCTTGCGGGGTTGGGGCTCTGGCTCTTACTCCCGCATCTCAACTGTCAATCAACTGATGTTTTCCACACACACACACACACACACGAAGCAGCCCGTAACAGCTGTTTAACTCCCAGGTACCTATTTACTGCCAGGTGAACAAGGGGAATCAGGGTGAAAGAAACTCTTCCCATTTGTTTCCACCATCGCCGGGGTCTGGAGACACACAGGTGTGTGTGTGTGTGTGTGTGTGTGTGTGTGTGTGTGTGTGTGTGTGTGTGTGTGTGTGTGTGTGTGTGTGAAAACACACAGGTGTGGATGTATGAAGATAAACAGGTGTGTGGGAGAGGGAAGAGTCTGATCTTGCTCACACACTCTCTCAAAGCCATCATCGCTGGCTAATTCACACGAGCAGCCGGTGCTCAAGAAGGGGAGCCAAGGACTGGAGCTCAACCTCCGCAAAAAAACACAGTGAGGGGAATAAAGGAGAATGTGGGCTCGGGCACGTTGAACATGCTCCCCCCACCCCACCCACACAAACACCCCCCCCCCACAAACACCCCCACACTAGACCCCCCCACCCCCCACCCCCCCACACTAGACACCCCCCACCCACCCCCACACTAGACACCCCCCACAAACACAAACCCACACTAGACACCCCCCCACCCACCCCCACACTAGACACCCCCCCACCCACCCCCCACCCACCCCCACACTAGACACCCCCCCACCCACCCCCCACCCACCCCCACACTAGACACCCCCCCACCCACCCCCACACTAGACACCCCCCCCACCCACCCCCCACCCACCCCCACGCCCACAAGCACCCTACGCGCTGGCCCACTCCTCGGTAGATAAATTTTAAAACACACCATTTTGGTTAATTCGCTTTGCGCCACCCACGCCAACCTAACAATTGTGGTTGTCGCATCACGGCTATTGTGAGTGACAACGTGTGTGTTTTGTGGGTGGACTGGTGGGTGGCCCGCACACACACGCGCGCGCGCGCGCACACACACACACACACACACACACACACACACACACACACACACACACACACACACGAGAGAGAGACAGACAGACAGACAGACCCCCTTTCCTCTCCCCCTTACTCATTGCTATAGACTACACCCTCCCCATCCCTCCCTCCCGTTAAGTGTCCGCCCTCCACTTAAGTTCCCTCCCTCTAGACTCCCCTTCACTCGCCACGATACATAAATCACCCAAGAGGCAGCAAGCATGAAGCAATAATCTGTAATCCTGTGACGTGTGCGTGGTGGCTGGTGAGGGGGGAGGGGGGGGAGACATCAGAGGGGAGGCAGGGAGGGAGACATCAGAGGGGAGGGAGACAGGGAGTGAGGGGTGAGGTGGAGATATCAACAGGTCTCAAGTAGTTATCCTCGATAAACTGTCTCTGACTTCACATACTCTTCTACGGTTTATCTTATCTTCTACTCATCGTTCTGCCAGGTATGGTGGGTGTATGGGGTCCAGGTATGGTGGGTGTATGGGGTCCAGGTATGGTGACGCTAGCGGACACAGTAGGCCAGACGAGTGTGATGAGTCTGTCAGCACACCCGTCACTCTCTATCTCCAGTTAAACATACGGGCTCACCATAGCCCGTGCTACATGGACATTTTGTTCTGAATAGCTAAATCTAACACAACAACAACTAGCTAAACATTCAAACTATTATGTCAACATTTATATTTTTGTATATAGACTGCTGGTAACGTGACGACAACCACACGATGCACATATGTGACAGAAACAGTCACATATATGCCTTCAAACACCTGGCTGCGTGTACCTCTGATGCTGCAACACACGCACGTACGCACACGCAAGTTCTCTGTGTGTTCTCACACGTAAAATTCTCAGGAGGAATTGATAGTATAGATAAAGATAAACTGTTTAACGCGGGTGGTACGCGAACAAGGGGACACAGGTAGAAACTGAGTACCCACATGAACCACAGGGACGTTAGAAAGAACTTTTTCAGTGTCAGAGTAGTTAACAGGTGGAATGCATTAGGCAGTGATGTGGTGGAGGCTGACTCCATACACAGCTTCAAATGTAGATATGATAGAGCCCAGTAGGCTTAGGAATCTGTACACCAGTTGATTGACGGTTGAGAGGCGGGACCAAAGAGCCAGATGCTTAACCCCCGCAAGCACAACTAGGTGAGTACACACACACACACACACACACACACACACACACACACACACACACACACACACACACACTCAAATTACCCGTCTCGAAATTATTTCCATGTATACTGCAATCTTGGAGGAGGTGGTGGAGGCGGAGCAAGAAGAGGAGGAGGAGGAGGAGGAGGAGGAGGAGGAGGAGGAGGAGGAGGAGAAGGAGGAGGAGGAAGGAGGAGGAGGCTGAGGGGATGGAGTTACAAACAAGAATGTCGGGATGAAAACTAAGCCACCAGGAGCCTGGGTATTAATGCCCGTGTGTGACCCCTCTCTCTCTCACCCTGGCCCCGGCATACACTTTCCCCTTACACACCATACACACTCTCAACATACACTCAGCATACACTCTCAACATACACTCAGCATACACTCTCAACATACAGTCAACATACATTGACAGTATGTACAGAATCACCAATCATACAATTAGAATACATTGTGGCAATGTACATTTTCCGCACATAATGCCAGCAAGCCCTCGGCGTACAGAGTTCCGACACATGTGCTCATGCACACCCGCCACACCTGGCTAATGTCACCATACCAGGACATATATCATATATATATTATATATATATATATTATATATATTATATATAATATATATATATATATATATATATATATATATATATATATATATATATATATATATATGTATGTTTTGTAACCTTTAAATACACAATAAAGGAAAAAAAAGGGAAGGGGGTGGTAGGAGAAAAGCACACAGAAACTGTATTGGAGGGAATACACATTCCCTCCAATGCGTTATGTGTGGTTTCCTCCGAGGCTATGGGTCCCCCTTCTTCCAGCCAGAGGTGGTACTCCCTTCCCTATATTTAAAAAAAAAAAAAAAAAAAAAAATATATATATATATATCTATATATATATATATATATATATATATATATATATATATATATATATATATATATATTATATAAGGAGTTGGAGGAACTCTACAACCTGTGACAGGTAGCCTTGTACCTTGCATGTAACCAATGTTGTAACCCTTTTTGTATCATTAAGTTTTAAATAAAAATATAATGACAAAATACAACAAATATAGAGGGTAGTTGGAGAAGACAATATGTAAGTGTACGCGGGTGCCCCACAAGGCTCCCCACGGATGCTGCATATCGTCTTCTTCGAGGTCGAGGGGTCCCCCACACTCCCATTTTAACAATATTCCTTGGAGGAGTAGAGAGTAAGCAAGAGGAAGTGAATGAGAGAGGGTTGTAGGGGGAAGAGGAGGGGAGGGGAAGGGAAGGGAAGGGAAGGGAAGGGAAGGGAAGGGAAGGGAAGGGAAGGGAAGGGAAGGGAAGGTTTATAGTAACAAAGCATTGTTCTGGCAGGGCAGGTGACGGGGGGGGGGGGAGGACAGGAGAGGGGGGAGGATAGATGGGGGGGGGATGGCAGGTGAGGTGGAGGATAAGTGAGGGTTAGGACAGGTGTGGAGGAGGAGGAGGAAGGGTGAGGGAGGAAGAAGAGGGCACAGGAGGAGACAAGTGAAGGGCATGTAAGTGGTACCCAGTCATCACGGGGCGGTGGGTCGTAGGCGCGTCCGACGGGGCGGTGGGTAGGGGCACGTCCAACGGGACGGTGGGTCGGGGCACGTCCGACGGGGCGGTGGGTGGGCGTGGATCACACTACCAGTAATCTCACACCAGTAAGTGAGCGCCTTCCTCCTCAAAGCTCGTAACACGAACCTCCTTCATCAAATGCACCCCCCCTCCCCCAATATCTACTCCCCCTCCCCCGGACACAACCCCCCCCCTCCCCGGACACAACCCCCCCACACACCCCAACACCCCAACAACAACCACCCTCCCCAACCATCAACACTCACCCCGCCACCTTAACTCCAACACACTCAAGCAAAAATAAACAAAACAAGAATCAATATGCAATTAACATCCGGGAAGACTAATTCAAAGATGAACTCAAAGAAAGACTTGATAAAACAATATGAACAATGAACAACGACAAATACAACAAAAACACAGTAGGTGTGTTTTTGTTGTATATGTAGGTGACCATGATATAGGGTCACACTGAATACAGTAGGTGAACATGACATGTGTCACACAGTACATATAATATTGTGAATATACATAAACAGAGGCAAACCAGAGCGTCGAAATTTCGCGAGGCTGCAGCCAAATCAGCTGGAGATCCCCCTTGGAGATCAGCTGCAAGGGGGGGAAAAGGAGACGAATACGGAGAACGAAGCACGACTAATGGAGCATGCAGATATGGCCACCATGTTGACCAGACCACACACTAGAAGGTGAAGGGACGACAACGTTTCGGTCTGTCCTGGACCATTCTCGAGTCGATTGTACAAAATGTACCCAAGTCCGGGGAGGGGGGTCCAGGGGAGCCGGTCGGCCGAGCGGACAGCACGCGGGACTTGTGATCCTGTGGTCCTGGGTTCGATCCCAGGCGCCGGCAAGAAACAATGGGCAGAGTTTCTTTCACCCTATGCCCCTGTTACCTAGCAGTAAAATAGGTACCTGGGTGTTAGTCAGCTGTCACGGGCTGCTTCCTGGGGGTGGAGGCCTGGTCGAGGACCGGGCCGCGGGGACACTAAAAAGCCCCGAAATCATCTCAAGATAACCTCAAGATAAGTCGACTGCATGGCCACCATGCAGATATGGCCACCATACAGATAGGGCCACCATACAGATAGGGCCACCATGCAAATATGGCCACACAAAAAAATCCTACAAAGTTCTCAGGACAGGAAAAATGATGTTGCAAAACTTGAAGGTTGTTTCAACCAAAACAGGGCGACAGTTTGCTAAGCGGAAGACAAAGCAATTTGGCAGACTGCTCAAAAATTGGGCCGTCCATCAATTAGGCAGACAGCGTAATTAAGAGCAGACTAATCTGCACTAAGAGTTGACACAAACCTCTATAGCGGGCCTGGAACATTGTGACTAAAAAAATGGAGAAACAAAATGTACCCTGAAGGACGCTTGCAAAGACAGGCGATTGACAGGATAAAAACTAGACGGGCAAGTCAGGAACAGGGGAAAAGCAGACAGGAGGAGGGAGGACACAGGGTGAGGCAAGGTTGAGAAAGAAGGGGAAAAGGGAGTGGCGGGGAAAGGGAGGGGAACGCAGGGAGAAGCAGACCAGCCCATCAGAATACCACTGATCTGATATAATGAGATCCGATATAATGGCATCAAATGGTGTAAAAGGAGGTGGAACCAATGGGATCAGCGACTAGTCAGTATATAGGCGGCTGGTCACACCCTCCTTCCCCCCTTCCCCCCCCCCACACACACACAATTCCATGGAACAGGTGACGCCAGAAAATCCCAATCCATTTATCGCCGACGATTACATGAATTAAAATGAAATACTTGTTATGAGCAGAACTTTATCAACTTGAAGAGATTCAAAAAGAGTAATCACATGCATACAGCGAAGGGCCTCTGTAATCTGACGTAATAAAGTGTGTGGACAGAGAGGACATCTATTCTTTGTATTCTTAAGTGGCAGCTTCGACACACATTTGCCAAAGTAAACCACAATTTAATCTCATTATTTGTGGATGACTCAAATTGAGGGGAAGCTTGACACAGTGGAGGCCGGGAGAATAATCAGACGGGGAACTGACAGTAGCGTCACACGTTGTTGTGTTGTTGTTAAAGATTTAGCTACTCAGGACGAAGTGTCCATGTAGCACGGGCTATGGTGAGCCCGTAATAGCATCACACATGCCTGACACTCCTTATACTCCTCATAGTGAGGTACTCCTATCCACCTCACACACAATAACTATGTTTACTCTAACTCACAATCATTTATGAGGTATTGCCTTAACTCATTCCTCCAGTGTTCCTACGGTGCTCAAA
>NC_091170.1:33058736-33101236 GCF_040958095.1 Procambarus clarkii
CCATATCGTTCACTCCAGTATGTTGTTATTTTACTGTGTAGATAAACCTGGCCCTACAGTATCTTCCACGTGTATACATAATTTAGTACCTTTCTTGTGAGTACATTTTGAGAGCTGTGAGACGATCCCAATAGTTTAGGTAGCTGCATCGTGTCTATGTATGCCGTATATGTTCTCTGTATTGCCTGTATTCCAGCAACCTCTAATGCCCTGAACGGGTAGGTGAGTATCGTACAGTATCCAAGGTACTACTCCCATGCTATGAGTAATGTACTCCACCGATGGGCTGACGTCTCCGAGAGGTGGTGCTGCACACTGCCGGGCCTGTGAGAGGTGGTGCTGCACACTGCCGGGTCTGTGAGGGGTGGTGCTGTACACTGCCGGGTCTGTGAGGGGTGGTGCTGCACACTGCCGGGCCTGTGAGGGGTGGTGCTGCACACTGCCGGGTCTGTGAGGGTGGTGCTGCACACTGCCGGGTCTGTGAGGGGTGGTGCTGCACACTGCCGGGTCTGTGAGGGGTGGTGCTGCACACTGCCGGGTCTGTGAGGGGTGGTGTTGCACACTGCCGGGTCTGTGAGGGGTGGTGCTGCACACTGCCGGGCCTGTGAGGGATATTGCTTCCCTCTTATCTCTGATAATCCCGCCCGGGCATCCTGGTGTCCCTGGCCTCTAGTGAGCTCCGATTACACCAACTGTCCCCGTGGGAGTGTTGCCTCCTCTCTTGATCACCCTCCATCACCCTTACCTGCATCAACAACAAGTGACGATCGGGTATCTCCTCCTCCCTCCTCCCTCCCAGTTTCCAGCCTCTCGCATCTCTTATAAAAGTAATTTAAACAGGTGTTCCTTATAGCTTGTATCATGTCGTCTATGATGAGAACAAGTGAGGATCGGATACCATCGGCTGCCTCACTCGTGGCTCATAAAAAATATATGATTAATTCGCAAACTTTTGCGAATTAATGTGATGTGAATGAGAATGTGAAAGTGATGTGCGATGTGGTCCCGTGATGTGAGGTGGGACAGGATGGGGAGGGGGGGGGGAGGGGGCGCGAAGCTCGGGTTTCGTGTTGTTGTTGTTGTTTTAGATTTAGCTACTCAGAACGAAATGTCCATGTAGCACAGGCTATGGTGAACCCGTAATTGAGTTCGTTTATTCGTGATAACCTTGTTACTCTGATATTGGGGTCAAAGTTTTAAATGGAGGTGGGGTTTCCTCCTTTTTCCCTGTTTCCTTTTCGCTCCTGTTTTAGTCGTGTTTTAATAACATTATCTTGGTGGCGGATGTAGGTGCAGAATGTTCACTAGTGAGTCCCATTATTTAACGGCTTTTCTAATCATTGTAGTCGCTGTGGAATGTGCATCTAAGGCAGATGCTGTCGTTGGATTAATATTGAGTTTGATGCGCAGGGCTTCAGTAGCGTCACATTCCAGTAAGTAGTGCAATAGTGGCGCCTCTGCTTCTGTTCCACAGATATGACACTCTTTAACTATTGGGTTTATTACCTCCCAGCAGCACTTGTAACCAAGTCTGAGTCTGTGTATGGCTACTGCAATGTCTCTGGATATCTTTTTGCCAGGCTTCAAAGAGTAGTACCCAGTGGCTTGTTCGTACCATATCACAGTGGATCTTCCTTCCGCTACTTTGGCTCTGTGGTGACTGTGAATATTTTCTTCTCGATTTGCTCCTTAATCCGTGAAAAAAAAACTTGGAGGTATTTGAACCTGTACAACAGGTAGAGCAGTGACAGTTTTTGCTAGCGAGTCTGCCTTTTCATTACCATCTATGCCAATGTGACTTGGTATCCAATTTAGGGTGATTGACAGCCCTAGATTATGGGCCTCTTTTCTTATATGTTGGATTTCTGTGAGGAGTTGTATATTATCTCTGTGTTGACTGGATAACAATGCCTGGAGCGAAGTCATAGAACAACAAATGAAAACCATCTCAAGACCTACAACGACTCACATCTTCACAGACGGATCAGTTGACCAAGAAAGAGGTTCTGCTGGGGCAGCAGTTTACACTAACAGCCATGAAGCTTACTGGAGCATGAATAGTGGGTGCTCAACATTGCAGACAGAATTATATGCCCTGAAGGAGGCCATAAACTATACAATTGAGAATAATTTACATGATGTCATCATTCATACAGACTCTAAATCGGGTTTCCTAAACTGCGCCTATGATATACGCCGATGGGCGTTGTGAGGCCCCACGCCCGCTATGCCCGTCCACACCCACTACGCCAGCCCACGCCCGCTACGCCCGCCCACGCCCGCTTCGCCAGCCCACGCCCGCTACGCCAGCCCACGCCCGCTACGCCAGCCCACGCCCGCTACGCCAGCCCACGCCCGCTACGCCAGCCCACGCCCGCTACGCCAGCCCACGCCCGCTACGCCCGCCCACACCCACTACGCCAGCCCACGCCCGCTACGCCCGCCCACACCCCCTACGCCAGCCCACGCCCGCTACGCCCGCCCACACCCCCTACGCCAGCCCACACCCGCTACGCCCGCCCACACCCCCTACGCCAGCCCACGCCCGCTACGCCCGCCCACGCCAGGTTAGACAGTCTCGGAGCGGCCTTGTACACACCCTGTACTTCCGTTGCCACGGAACTTATGTCAATAACTCCCACCGCAAGTATAAGGGCGGTGGTGGGGTTTCTGTCTGTCTTTCTGTCCATTTTGTCCTCTGTTCTTTGTTTCTGTGTATGCCAGTCTGTTTACCTCAAGGTGGACGGGTGAGCAGGTCAGTAGTTGAACACACGCGAGGGCCGGGGCGAGTGGTTGGAATGTGCTGCCAGTCTTATTAACAGCTGCCACACTGGTTGATATTTGTAGTGAGCGGTTGACTGACTGACTGACTGACTGACTGACTGACTGACTGACTGACTGACTGACTGACTGACTGACTGACTGACTGACTGACTGACTGGTGTAGGATGGATCTTCCTACCTGTGCCACACTGTCCCACCTAGACTACTGTGTCTCACCTAGACTACTGTGTCCCACCTAGACTACTGTGTCTCACCTAGACTACTGTGTCTCACCTAGACTACTGTGTCTCACCTAGACTACTGTGTCCTACCTAGACTACTGTGTCTCACCTAGACTACTGTGTCTCACCAACACTACTGTGTCTCACCTAGACTACTGTGTCTCACCTAGACTACTGTGTCCCACCTAGACTACTGTGTCTCACCTAGACTACTGTGTCCCACCTAGACTACTGTGTCTCACCTAGACTACTGTGTCTCACCAACACTACTGTGTCTCACCTAGACTACTGTGTCTCACCTAGACTACTGTGTCCCACCTAGACTACTGTGTCTCACCTAGACTACTGTGTCCCACCTAGACTACTGTGTCTCACCTAGACTACTGTGTCTCACCTAGACTACTGTGTCTCACCTAGACTACTGTGTCTCACCTAGACTACTGTGTCTCACCTAGACTACTGTGTCTCACCTAGACTACTGTGTCCCACCTAGACTACTGTGTCTCACCAACACTACTGTGTCTCACCTAGACTACTGTGTCTCACCTAGACTACTGTGTCTCACCTAGACTACTGTGTCTCACCTAGACTACTGTGTCTCACCTAGACTACTGTGTCTCACCTAGACTACTGTGTCTCACCAACACTACTGTGTCTCACCTAGACTACTGTGTCTCACCTAGACTACTGTGTCTCACCTAGACTACTGTGTCTCACCTAGACTACTGTGTCTCACCTAGACTACTGTGTCTCACCTAGACTACTGTGTCTCACCTAGACTACTGTGTCTCGCCAACACTACTGTGTCTCACCTAGACTACTGTGTCTCACCTAGACTACTGTGTCTCACCTAGACTACTGTGTCTCACCTAGATTACTGTGTCTCACCTAGACTACTGTGTCTCACCTAGACTACTGTGTCTCACCTAGACTACTGTGTCTCACCTAGACTACTGTGTCTCACCTAGACTACTGTGCCACAACAGGACGAACAGAGGTCCTGTCAGCTGTCAATTAGCGGCCCTTAAAGTAAAATAAAGGTCCGGTAAGCTGTCAGCGGAGACAATTAACGAGTGACGCGCTAACGAGCAGCTCGTCGTTAGTGTAATGGTGGCTGTCTGTTGCAGGGCTCGGGTCGGGCCCCCGGGGGGGGGGGGGGTTGCAGGGCTCGGGTCGAACCCCCGGGGGTGTTGCAGGGCTCGGGTCGGGCCCCTGGGGGTGTTGCAGGGTTCGGGTCGGGCCCCCGGGGGTGTTGCAGGGCTCGGGTCGGGCCCCCGGGGTGTTGCAGGTCTCGGGTCGGGCCCCCGGGGGTGTTGCAGGGCTCGGGTCGGGCCCCCGGGGTTTTGCAGGGCTCGGGTCGGGCCCCCGGGGGGGGGGGGGGTTGCAGGGCTCGGGTCGGGCCCCCGGGGTGTTGAAGGGCTCGGGTCGGGCCCCCGGAGGTGTTGAAGGGCTCGGGTCGGGCCACCGAGGTGTTGCAGGGCTCGGGTCGGGCCCCCGGGGGTGTTGAAGGGCTCGGGTCGGGCCCTCGGGGTGTTCGATATTTCAAAAATAGATATGGTAGAGTAATAACGGTAAAGTTGATTCATTAGACAACCAGCAGATATGATGCCAGGGTCCATGACCTAGAGCTCGATCCTGCAGGCACAAATAGGTCACACACACACAGTGTGTACTCACCTAGTTGTGTCTGCAGGATCGAGCATTGACTCTTGGATCCCGCCTTTCGAGCATCGGTTGTTTACAGCAATGACTCCTGTCTCATTTCCCTATCATACCTGGTTTTAAAATTATGAATAGTATTTGCTTCCACAACCTGCTCCTGAAGTGCATTCCATTTTTCCACTACTCTCACGCTAGAAGAAAACTTCCTAACATCTCTGTGACTCATCTGAGTTTCCAGCTTCCACCCATGTCCCCTCGTTCTGTTACTATTCCGTGTGAACATTTCGTCTATGTCCACTCTGTCAATCCCCCTGAGTATTTTATACGTTCCTATCATGTCCCCCCTCTCCCTTCTTCTTTCTAGTGTCGTAAGGGACAGTTCCCTCAGGCGCTCCTCATACCCCATCCCTCTTAGCTCTGGGACGAGTCTCATTGCAAACCTATGAACCTTTTCCAGTTTCCTTATATGCTTCTTCAGGTGGGGATTCCATGATGAGGCGGCATACTCTAAGATGGCCTCACGTAGGCAGTGTAAAGTGCCCTAAATATTTTCTTACTTAGGTTTCTGAATGATGTTCTAACTTTTGCCAGTGTAGAGTACGCTGCTGTCGTTATCCTATTTATAGGTGCTTCATAGGTGCTTCAGGAGATAGGTGTTACGCCCACGCCCATGTGTGTGTGTGTGTGTGTGTGTGTGTGTGTGTGTGTGTGTGTGTGTGTGTGTGTGTGTGTGTGTGTGTGTGTGTGTGTGTGTGTAAAAAAATAGTAACATTTGATTGATTGACAGTTGAGAGGCGGGACCAAAGAGCCAAAGCTCAACCCCCGCAAGCCACAACCAGGCAAGTTACAGGTACGTATCCAACACATTTTCACGGAGCCAGCCCCTATCCCAAGCTGACCCGTCCCATCCCGGGCAGCGGCGACCCGTCCCATCCCGGGCAGCGGCGACCCGCCCCATCCCGGGCAGCGGCGACCCGTCCCATCCCGGTCAGCGGCGACCCGTCCCATCCCGGGCAGCGGCGACCCGTCCCATCCCGGTCAGCGGCGACCCGTCCCATCCCGGGCAGCGGCGACCTGTCCCATCCCGGTCAGCGGCGACCCGTCCCATCCCGGTCAGCGGCGACCCGTCCCATCCCGGGCAGCGGCGACCCGTCCCATCCCGGGCAGCGGCGACCCGTCCCATCCCGGGCAGCGGCGACCCGTCCCATCCCGGGCAGCGGCGACCCGTCCCATCCCGGGCAGCGGCGACCCGTCCCATCCCGGGCAGCGGCGACCCGTCCCATCCCGGGCAGCGGCGACCCGTCCCATCCCGGTCAGCGGCGACCTGTCACCCTGGTCACGAGAGCGGCGGAGTGTGCGTGAGGGAGCGCCGAGGCGAGCGGGGCGCCCCTCACAATAAGGGCCCAGCATGCGTCTGGACGCACACATCCCTCACTGTGACCGCCCACCCATGATTCATACGCCCCGCGTATGAGTACCCCGGGGATAATAGACTCATTACCGCCCCCCTGTACCTCACCCACCCACCCGCAGACATGTGCGCCACCACTCACTCACTCACTCACACACACACACACACACACACACACACACACACACACACACACACACACACACACACACACACACACACACACACACACTCACGCTCTCTCTCTCTCTCTCACTGCTACTGCTCCTCTCGCTAACGACACTACTCAAGCTACAGTCACCTTGCTTAGTACGAAGTTACAGCCCCGCTCCTGTGCCAGGTAAGTCCACTAGGGGCTTACCATAGTCCGTGCTACAGTCCGTGCAGTAGCTGAATCTATAACAACAACATTTGCTTAGTACAGTCACTGTAATTCCTACAGTCACTGTGCCTTAGCTGGACCTTGTCACCTGAAGGAGGCACAGTCACTGCCTGCTACAGTGAAGGAGTCTCCACCTCACACCTTAGATAGTGGCCAGCGTTGACACAAAATATCTTCCAAATTTGGTATTTATCATAAAGAATGAATGAATTCCGAGAGTTAGCAGCGACAGCCAGAATTCAACAAGCATGTACGCCTCCCCCTCTCCCTCCCCCTACGCAACCTGTACATCTCTCCTCAATCATGGCGGCTTGACTTACATTTAATAAACCGTTTAAGAGCTCCGAAACTTCACAACCCAAGGTTATTAGTGTTATAAACAAGCTGGTAGTATAAATGGTTGTTGAGTCCCGGCGCGGTAATGGGCGCTGAGTCGTATGGTTTAATATTCGTGGTGTTACAAGGCCATAAGTCTTGCCATGAGGCAGGCAGGACAAAGGTTGACGTGGTTCACCTCGTGTAACTGCCTCGTTAGCTCGCACTCGTAAATCCACTGCGTGAAGTGAGAGCACTCGCCTTAGTGTGCTTGCAGGGTCGAGTAATAGCTCCCTGGCTCCGCCTCTCCAGCTTATTTTCAATTAGTGCAATTACTCGTATTTCTGTCGCCTAGACAATCGCTTGTTGTAGACTATTGTACTTGCTAGCTTCCTCCTGTGTCCTCTGGTCCTGCCTCATCTGTATCTCTAGCTTCCTCCTGTGTCCTCTGGTCCTGCCTCATCTGTATCTCTAGCTTCCTCTTGTGTCCTCTGGTCCTGCCTCATCTGTGTCCACGCTCCAAGTATCAACGCTCTAGGGACAAAGATGCTGTGAACTAGTTGGTAAACTAAGCTCAGTAATTCTAATATTCTAATACCTTTCAAAGGTATTCTAATACCTTTCAAAGGTATTCTAAAACCTTTCAAATGATACAGACTGCTGTACAGCTGTTTAGTCCAGCCACAACTGTAATGATTTGTACAAGCTCTTATGAATATAAAATGTCCAATTCTGACAACATCTGCAGGTAGACAACACCACCACAACACCCGCACCAACACCCGCACCAACACACTTTAGCAACACCCGCACCAACACCCGCACCAACACACTTTAGCAACACCCGCACCAACACCCGCACCAACACACTTTAGCAACACCCGCACCAACACCCGCACCAACACACTTTAGCAACAAACAACAAAGGACCAAAATTGAATCTGGCAGGTGTCGTCCCTTGAAAGAAAAAAAGAAAACGGGGAAAAAAAACAAAAATGACAGAACAAAAAACGGAAGTGATCGAGAGAGCGTAATCGGTGGCGGGAACCTCGATATAAAGACCGCCTGTCATCACCTTCCTGGTCGGTGACTTACGGGGTGACCGCGGTAATTACCTGATTTATGGGACCTCTTGCCTCCTGTTCATTAGCATCTCCTCTTGTCCTGATTGGCTACATTACGTGGGGGGAGAGGGGTGGGGGCGCCCTGATGGGAAGGTGGCCCACGACACCTGTAATTATGCTCAGGTGATGGGCGGCCCCACACGCTCTCCAGTCATGCTGTGGCTGACAGTGGTGGTGTGGCTGTGGCTGACAGTGGTGGTGTGGCTGTGGCTGACAGTGGTGGTGTTGCTGTGGCTGACAGTGGTGGTGTTGCTGTGGCTGACAGTGGTGGTGTTGCTGTGGCTGACAGTGGTGGTGTTGCTGTGGCTGACAGTGGTGTTGTGGCTGTGGCTGACAGTGGTGGTGTTGCTGTGGCTGACAGTGGTGTTGTGGCTGTGGCTGACAGTGGTGGTGTTGCTGTGGCTGACAGTGGTGGTGTTGCTGTGGCTGACAGTGGTGGTGTTGCTGTGGCTGACAGTGGTGGTGTTGCTGTGGCTGACAGTGGTGTTGTGGCTGTGGCTGACAGTGGTGGTGTTGCTGTGGCTGACAGTGGTGGTGTTGCTGTGGCTGACAGTGGTGGTGTTGCTGTGGCTGACAGTGGTGGTGTTACTGTGGCTGACAGTGGTGGTGTGGCTGTGGCTGACAGTGGTGGTGTTGCTGTGGCTGACAGTGGTGGTGTTGCTGTGGCTGACAGTGGTGTTGTGGCTGTGGCTGACAGTGGTGGTGTTGCTGTGGCTGACAGTGGTGGTGTTGCTGTGGCTGACAGTGGTGGTGTTGCTGTGGCTGACAGTGTTGGTGGTGAGGTCACGTGCTGCCCAACACCCCCCCTCCCCCCGGCTGCTGTTGGTACTTCAGGTATATGTTCACTAACATCACAACGTGTCAATTATTATTGCTTAATATAGGGTGCCATACACCACAAGTTCCACCACAAACGTCGAGGCAGCCACAAACTTTGAGGCAGCCACAAACTTCGAGGCAGCCACAAACTTTGAGGCAGCCACAAACGTTGAGGCAGCCACAAACTTTGAGGCAGCCACAAACTTTGAGGCAGCCACAAACGTTGAGGCAGCCACAAACGTTGAGGCAGCCACAAACTTTGAGGCAGCCACAAACTTTGAGGCAGCCACAAACGTTGAGGCAGCCACAAACTTTGAGGCAGCCACAAACTTTGAGGCAGCCACAAACTTTGAGGCAGCCACAAACGTTGAGGCAGCCACAAACGTTGAGGCAGCCACAAACGTTGAGGCAGCCACAAACTTTGAGGCAGCCACAAACTTTGAGGCAGCCACAAACTTCGAGGCAGCCACAAACTTTGAGGCAGCCACAAACGTCGAGGCAGCCACAAACGTTGAGGCAGCCACAAACGTTGAGGCAGCCACAAACGTTGAGGCAGCCACAAACGTCGAGGCAGCCACAAACGTCGAGGCAGCCACAAACGTCGAGGCAGCCACAAACGTCGAGGCAGCCACAAACGTTGAGGCAGCCACAAACGTTGAGGCAGCCACAAACGTTGAGGCAGCCACAAACGTTGAGGCAGCCACAAACTTCGAGGCAGCCACAAACGTTGAGGCAGCCACAAACGTTGTGACAGCCACAAACTTTGAGGCAGCCACAAACGTCGAGGCAGCCACAAACGTTGAGGCAGCCACAAACTTCGAGGCAGCCACAAACTTCGAGGCAGCCGCAAACGTCGAGGCAGCCACAAACGTTGAGGCAGCCACAAACTTCGAGGCAGCCACAAACGTCGAGGCAGCCACAAACGTTGTGACAGCCACAAACATCAAGGCAGCCACAAACGTCAAGGCAGCCACAAACATCGAGGCAGGCACAAATGTCAAGACAGCCACACGATAAACACTGACGTCTTCAAGACCTTGTAAGTCATCTTGCTGACCAACACCTCGCAGGAGGGTGGAAATACAAGGCAAGCAGAGCAGCAACTGAAAACGTTTCTTAGGCATGAGAGATAAAACGTTTGTGAAGCACGCAAGATAAAACGTTGACCGTTAAACCCCCCGTGGATTACACCAGCTGGCGTGAAGGCCACATGTGTCTCTCACTTCTTGAAAGCCGGTTGGCTGAGACAACAATAATATTAATCCATATTACAATCGCTAGGAACTTTGATCTCATCAACATAGCCTTCAACAAACGTTTTATCAAGCCACACACGTTTGTAGCCCAGCGAACGTTTGTTCAGGGACAGAAAGTGGAGTACCCACAACCCTCAGCTTAGAGCTAAACGTTGTTGTTGTTGTTGTTTAAGATTCGCTACTTGGAACAAAAAGTTCCAAGCAGCACGGGCTATGGTGAGCCCGTAGGACATAGGACTAAACGATGTGACGATTACAGACGTCAGCTGAATAATAAACATTGTGTTCCGAGACGACCCACTAAGCTCGGCGGACCTTAAGATGAGTTAAGTGTACCATGGGGGGAGGTAGGGAGTGAGGGAGGCAGCAGAGCACTGCCATCGTGGCGACGGAGAGGGAGGGAGCCAGGGAGGGAGAGATCCTAGGAAGGAGGGAGGGAGTGAGGAAGGGAGAGAGACAAGGAAGAAAGGAGAAAAGACAAGAGAAGCAGGCGGGTGGTCGGCGGCCTTGGCAGCAGGTGGCGGGAATCGAACAAGGCCAACATCAAACATTTACCCCCCTCAACATTACCTTAAAAAGATCAATACTGATGCCCAAGATCAATGCTAAACCCTACCTTCCCCTTCCCCCCCCCCCCCCTCCTTCCCTCCAATCACTACACCAGTCTCTGAAGACGTGAAATCACCACCCAGTCATCTTCCAATCACCCCACCATCTACATATTTCCACACACACATAACATCAACACATAATATTGGATGTACGTGAACTAGCTGACGTTTTGGCGACTGGGGAGACCATGCTTTAATGGGGTCGTCTGAAGTTCAAGTTAGTATAGACCTTTATGTATGTTGAACGTTATTTTTTAGTTAATGAGGAGGGTAGTTTAGGTGATTTGTTGTTCTTGAATGATCAAGGTTGTTAGCGTGCTGTGTTGCTGATTGATGGTTGATGTTGGAGAGTAATACAGGCTGCCTGATTTGACTGACTGACTGACTGACTGACTGACTGGCTGGCTGGCTGGCTGGCTGGCTGGCTGACTGACTGACTGACTGACTGGCAGGACGGCGTGTTGATTAGTTGGGTGTAAGAATTTGTTTAGAAGCAGCGATGAATGACACGCGCCTTATAGAGCGTCGAGCTTATTCTTTCCGGCCAAGATGATATTGCTAAGATATGTTATTTTTAGGTAAGATCCGATGTCTTAGAGTAAGATGCGATATCTTTGGGTAGGATACGAAGAATCCCGATAACATAGATCATTCAACAAAAGAAGGCTTGTCTAGGATAACACCAGTAGATTATCTACCAGTAGTTACTGACGCATTATCTACGTATAAAAAAAGCTCAGGATTTTGTAGATCGAGATAAGACGATACAAAGCGTAGATAAGTGGCAAAGTGAGTGCCTTCCCTGCACGCTGAAAGTGGTTCAAGAAATCATTACGCCAATGGCTTGATCTCTAACGAAGTCTGATCAGCTAGACTTTGTTGGTCGTGAATCATAATTTCCCTCAGATGCCACAGCCCATGTAAGCACAGCCTAGTTGATCAAGCTACAGCCAGTGCAATAAGACCGGGCCCTCAGAACCACCTCAAGATAACCTCAAGGAAATCTCAAGGTGATCTGAGAAGAAGAAGAACTGCCTTGTTTAATTTCACTACAACCAATGTCGTTCTCGCACGGTCCACGACACCAGGGGGCGTGGGAGTGCACTGCTCCACGGCCAGAGATAGAGACCTTGAGGACCAACTCTGTGAGTGTGTGTCTATCATCAGCCAGTCCCTCGCCCCCCTCTCTCTCTCTCTCTCTCTCTCTCTCTCTCTCTCTCTCTCTCTCTCTCTCTCTCTCTCTACACACTAATTTGCTTTTGAGCTCAAGGCCTATCAACAGGACGAGAGTAATTAGGGCCACCACAATAGCGTACTAACACTGGCAAAGTGTACTATTAGTCCTGAACGTAGTACTGAACTAATGTAAAAATCACAGTGTATCCACACCGAGATATGGGTGACGCCTCTGTGTGTGTGTGTGTATATATATATATATATATATATATATATATATATATATATATATATATATATATATATATATATATATCTATATATATATATATATATATATATATATATATATATATATATATATATATATATATCCCTATGCGCACATTACACTCTCGAAGTGTTGGCAGACGGTGGCAGGGTGTCACCACCACACACTACACACACACTATTTCCTCCTCAAACTCACCCTTTTTCCTTCCGGCTCGACCGGAAATTCGTGTAGAAACCGAAAACCGTCCAGTTTGTCTCTTAAACACATACAATCAATGGCTATTTTGCAAAATGCTCCTATCACTCCAATCTGACGGAGAGCATTACATCGTTAACTGAACTCCGGGTTTCGGGGATTTTTTATGGTACTCCATAAGTTTCTTCTGATTTTTGAGAGAGGGAAATGTCGGTCCAGTGTGTGACTACACCCCGGGGGCCACAGTGTAGCCATACACACCCCGGGGGCCACAGTGTAGCCATACACACCCCGGGGGCCACAGTGTAGCCATACACACTCCGGGGGCCACAGTGTAGCCATACACACCCCGGGGGCCACAGTGTAGCCATACACACTCCGGGGGCCACAGTGTAGCCATACACACCCCGGGGGCCACAGTGTAGCCATACACACCCCGGGGGCCACAGTGTAGCCATACACACCCCGGGGGCCACAGTGTAGCCATACACACTCCGGGGGGCCACAGTGTAGCCATACACACCCCGGGGGCCACAGTGTAGCCATACACACCCCGGGGGCCACAGTGTAGCCATACACACCCTCCCTCGTGGATGAACTCCCACGAGGGGGAGATTGGATAGATTGGATACAGACAATATTACCTAGGATTAGATGAGAGGGGGGCCGGCGGGCTCTAGGATATTAACCAAGTACCCGCAACACCTGGGGTAGTAGCGTTGGGGGGGGGGCTCCCCCCTGCCCCACCAGCCCCTTCCCCTCCCCCCTCCACCTCCCACCTGGTCCACGTGGGCCGCCCCGGGCCACACTGGCCACACCTTCACCGCCAAATCATCAGTTACACCCAACAGTGTTTTGTGTACATGGACGTGTTCAATATTGTGGATTTTTTTTTTATTATTTTCTACCACAGACTTGGCCACACATTTACAACGCTAACCAGCATATATACATTTTCTTCTGTCCTCCATGGACAGGGTTAGAGATGTGTTAAACATATAGTTCAAGGGTTTATTGAACAATCAACCACAGAAGGTGATTCGGTGCTTTTAAAATGCTAAGCTAACCTACATACGTAAATACATAGATATATACACAGATTTACGTATGCCCTACATAAAGTGTTCGATGTGTCTTTTACATAGTGTCATTAATGTACATTTACAAAGGTGAAATGTAATTCTGATCAGCTTCCATATATACTTTATACACATACATATACATACACACACACATATATGTACACATACATATATACATACATGTATACATACATATATACACACACACATGCATTCACATACATTTGTCTCTTTTTACTCTGACAGAGTGAAATAGCTGATAGAGAAAGTAGTGTGCAATTAAGCACTTAATCACTGAAGGTGATGAAGGTGCTTTTACAAACTCAGGTTATATAGTTACATCACATACATACATTATATAATTGATACATTACATGGTTAATCTTGGGTACAAGTCCAATATATCATCAAGTGTTCCAGTTACCTTGAGGTTACCTTGAGGTGCTTCCGGGGCTTAGTGTCCCCGCGGCCCGGTCGTCGACCAGGCCTCCTGGTTGCTGGACTGATCAACCAGGCAGTACTCACATAGTAATTACACAGTTCAGCATACCTCAGCCCAGGAGGGCGAAGTCAGTCAATATGGGACATTCTACAATATAATGTTCAAGAGAGTGCATGTTTTCTCTTTCACAAAGTTGACACATTGTGTACTCGACATTTGGGTTTTGAGAAAGCTTCCAGATACGGCTATATCCCAGGCGTATTCTGGCCACTATAACATCACATTGCCGTCACAGCCTGGTTGATCAGGTATCCTTTGGAGGTGCTTATTCAGTTCTCTCTTGAACACTGTGAGGGGTTTGCCAGTTATGCCCCTTATGTGTAGCGGAAGCGTGTTGAACAGTCTCGGACCTCTGATGTTGATAGAGTTCTCTCTCAGAGTACCTGTTGCACCTCTGTTTTTCAACGGGTGTGTTCTGCACATCCTGCCACGTCTTCTGGTCTCATGTGATGTTATTTCTGTGTGCAGGTTTGGGACCAGCCCCTCCAATATTTTCCACGTGTAAATTATTATGTATCTCTCCCGCCTGCGCTCAAGGGCGTACAGATTTAGGCTCTTTAGTCGGTCCCAGTAGTTTAAGGGGCACGGTTCTCCCCCCCCCCCCAATAGGGGGGGGAGAACATGAGATAAAACAGCTCTCCCCCCCCACCCCACGTGCACTTTCTTGCCTCCCAAATACCATAAACAAACACACATTCACACTTGTTCATTCAGCATTTTATCTCTGCAAGATGAATAATGAGACTAATATATCAGAGAACTGAGACCAGCAGACAAGAGCAAGAGGCTGGAGGAGGAAGAGGAAGAGAAAGAGGAGGAGGAAGAGGGGGGAAGAAGAGGAAGAGGGGTGAGAGAGGGGTTAGGGGAGGGGTAAGGGAAGGGGGCTGGGTCGGGGTGATGGGTCGGGTACTCACGCGCCTTGGAGCGGGGTTCTCTGGGGCCGTCGACGGTGACCTTGATGGCCTTACAGTAGGTGGTGACCTGCGGGGGCGAGGTGCTGATGGTGATGGTGAGGTTGAAGCTCTTCCCTGTCGGAGGACACACACAGGGTTAGTACCGCCGCCTCCACCTCCCTCACTCCCAATCTCTGTCTCTCATCTCTCATTGATGAGAATTTCCAAACTATTGTTCAAAGGCTAATATTAAAACTTGGTGTTTTCTCTATATATGTCTTGAAGAGGTAGTCTTGTGTGTGTGTGAGTGTGTGTGTGTGTGTGTGTGTGTGAGTGTGTGTGTGTGTGTGTGTGTGTGTGTACTCACCTATTTGTGTGTGTGTAGTGTGTACTCACCTGTGTGTGTGTGTGTGTGTGTGTGAGTGTGTGTGTGTGTGTGTGTGTGTGTGTGTGTGTGTGTGTGTGTGTGTGTGTGTGAGTGTACGTACTCACCTAATTGTACTCACCTAATTGTGCTTGCAGAGGTTGAGTTCTGGCTCTTTGGTCCCGCCTCTCAACCGTTACTCAACACGTGTACAGGTTGTGTGTGTGTGTGTGTGTGTGTGTGTGTGTTGTGTGTGTGTGTGTCACTTGAGAGACAAGGACACATTTCCCTCGTGTCAACGCTACCATTAACATTAACCATTCCCATTCCCGGAATCACTTACAAGGAGGAAATTTCACCAACAAATCTTAAATAACTTCAAACTCTCATCACAGCAGCATACTTCCCAGCTAATTAAAGACTACGGAGTTGAACGACGTAATCTGCGTCACTGTCTTGGTAATGCTTCTTATTAATAGTTGTCAAGGGTTCACACACACACACACACACACACACACACACACACACACACACACACACACACACACACACACACACGAGAACAAAGATAATTACAAAACACAGGGAAGGGGAAAATATGGAAATAAATAAGTTTTGCATATAATTAGCCAAGTGCAGACCTTTACTGGAAGGGTTCAAAGGAACCCCTCACCCTGCCCTGGGAACCCCCTCACCCTGCCCTGGGAACCCTCACTCTGCCCTGGGAACCCCTCACCCTGCCCTGGGAACCCTCACTCTGCCCTGGGAACCCCTCACCCTGCCCTGGGAACCCTCACCCTGCCCTGGGAACCCCTCACCCTGCCCTGGGAACCCCCTCACCCTGCCCTGGGAACCCCTCACCCTGCCCTAGGAACCCTCACCCTGCCCTGGGAACCCGTCACCCTGCCCTTGGGAACCCTCACTCTGCCCTGGGAACCCGTCACCCTGCCCTTGGGAACCCTCACTCTGTCCTGAGAATCCATCACCCTGTCCTTGGTAACCCCTCACCCTGCCCTGGGATCCCCTCACCCTGCCCTGGGAACCCCTCACCCTGCCCTGGGAACCCCTCACCCTGCCCTGGGAACCCCTCACCCTGCCCTGGGAACCCCTCACCCTGCCCTGGGAACCCCTCACCCTGCCCTGGGAACCCCTCACCCTGCCCTGGGAACCCCTCACCCTGCCCTGGGACCATCACCCTGCCCTGGGAACCCCTCACCCTGCCCTGGGAACCCCTCACCCTGCCCTGGGAACCCCTCACCCTGCCCTGGGAACCCCCTCACCCTGCCCTGGGAACCCCTCACCCTGCCCTGGGAACCCTCACCCTGCCCTGGGAACCCGTCACCCTGCCCTTGGGAACCCTCACTCTGCCCTGAGAATCCATCACCCTGCCCTTGGTAACCCCTCACCCTGCCCTGGGAACTCTCACCCTGCCCTGGGAACCCCTCACCCTGTAACACGTGTTCGTGTCCCTCTCTCTTTACTTCCTCTTTCTACTCCCTCTACCCGTATTCTTACGTTTATTTCTAAACCAAGGGACTCCAAAACTTTTACCAAAGCCAACTCCACGCCACGTGGTCCTAAGACGATTGACCGACTTAGGATTCTACACCCAGTATGACGTGACCTAAGCTCTGAACAAAACCCTAGAGTCACCTCTGCTGCCACCACCAGACCAGTAATACAAGAGCAATGATCGAGGTCTGGATCGATCACGCTAATTAATCAACCTAGGGGGCTTGATCCCCACTATAAACGATGACCTTGAGTGTGGAATAAATTACACGGTAATGATAATTCCGATTCGATGTTAGAATCGGCGCCCAATGCAACTCTGCCTCGTGTGGACCACGTGACCAGGACAAGTATACACATAAAACACATGGAAACAATAAAATGCAAATTAATAACAAATTTAATTTATTAAAAGAAAACTAAAACAAAATCTAAAAATGTTCACTCCCTATCACTTTAACACTCCCTACTTGACCTGAATGGCAAATGAGAAGACTATCCCTATACTTAACAATAGCAACTATACCTCTATGTTTTCCAGCTAAGATGTTGTGCTGGTTTGGGGAGAGGTAAGATGGTTGACCTCTCCCAGCTGCTCCCGTATTCACACTGATTTCTTCCTTGTCTGGTCTCCCCCAGACAGAACATTGTATCCTTCCGCCTAGTCAAAGTTCTACCCAGTTACTAGCAAGGTTTAAGTTATAACAATTAACCTCTGTTGTACTTAATTGATCCAGACTGGTTGAATTATTTTACTGAATTAAATTACAAACATCTAACGGCAGAGCTGTTCCCGATCACAAAAATGGTTATTAAAACTTTGAGAAATATTAGATATGTCAACCCTGCTGACCTATGACCGCCGGTCACTCCGCCTTAAAAGTTAGATCCGATTCGTGACGTCACTGATGGTGACTTAAACTCAATAATTAGAATACTCTTGATATTGTATCCAGTACTATTATACAATCCAATTTTAATGCAAAATGAATAAAGGCTAATTTTCTCTAATTTACTGAATACTATAGGATGATTCATTATACGCAGCTATGAACAACGCGTCGGTTATTTCCACCGCGAATTCCCCTGGGGGTCAGGTCACCATGCGGCTCAGCTTCCCATTCTCTTTTGTCGATAAACCACTCTGGATAATTCTTACAACAGCCTAGTTTGTTACAACCCCCCCGCACAAGCACTTAGTAAACCTTGTTAATTTGTTAAAATTCACGAGGTTTAGTATCCAAACCCACAATTCAACTCATGCCACAAACAAAAGCTAACCTAACTAATAAAATTTGACAAATAATAGTCCAACATCATAATGAACATGTTCATATTTCATAAATTTCTCAGCTGTCAACTGACAGCAATCCTCCAATATCAGGAAACATACATCCTATCCTTACTGACATAGCTAAATAACATGTCCCTACTCTACCATCAAAAAACTAGCTATTAAACTCTCTTGGCTCTTCACTAGCCAAGTCCATGTGTCCTCTAGAGCCGGCCACACCGTGCTCAAACAAACATTAAAGTTATATCATCAGACTGAACTTTCAGTCATCCGGGAGCGTACTACGGAACTATCAGGTTCACATCCGTGTACTAACCACTCCCCATCAATGTCAACCTTGACATGTTAAGGAACACACCTAACGTTTATTACATGTATCTAAAAATATAAAAAAAAATTCCTATACTATATCACAGGTTTCAGCTGACTGTACAGCCAAGTGTTCTCACTCACTAGAAGTGTCAATGTTTATATTGGTCCGCCTCTCCTGTGTTCAAACATTCTGCAAAAATAGCACAACATAATTTTCCATAACCGTTTGTTCTGGGCTGAGACAATTACACAGGGGCTTCGATTTTGATTACTGACCAATTTATAGCGTAAAATTTTCATATATACCAGAATTATTTTAAATCTATTTTTCAACATTTAAAAAGTATTGATTCTAAATCTGTTTTTCAACATTTAAACAAAAGTGTCCAGATGTTCTTTACACAGATGTTCAGAGCCAACTTTGTTGTTTGTATCAATTGTTCATATTGAGTAATCGAAAAAAAAAATCGATGCTGCTGGATGCTGAATGTAGTCGCTGACGATGACGGTGTCGATCTTGCTTCTCCCCATGTGTAGACATCAATACCTGGTCCTCTTGTACTCCCATCCGGTACTCCTGAATGACGACAGAGTGTAGTAGAGCGGAGTGCCAAGTGACAGCTGTAGAATACTGTTACTTCGGCCATTAATCTTGCTCTCGACAGTCCACACGCCTTCGTATCAATCACAGTTCACACGGCAGTCTTGATGTTAAACTTGACGTCGCAGATGACCACAGCAGAGCAGGACTGGATGTACCAACGGTGTCTCTTAGCAGGAGTGGTGTCAGAAGGTCGTAGACGCGGGTTGCTTGTTTGCAGAACAGGTGAATCTCGTCTTCCATCATTGCTCACGTCATCTCAGGCGTTTCTTGATGTCACCAGGTTACTAGGCCGTAAACACCAACTGTGTATACCCTCGTACCGCCGACTTTAGGCCAAAGGAGACAATTTTGCGACCTTCTATTGGCGAGTCCCGGTACTCTGTAGGGAAACCGTGCCTTCCACCTGTGACCGCCTTACTTCTGCTTTCTTGTTACTTCAGATGACGTAATCATTAATCTTCCGGCGAAATTCTTGAGTACTGCTACGTGCTTTCCATTTCTTGACCTCTCCTCCAACACTGCTGGACTGACTGCAGTCTTGATGACGCAGCAGGTGGGTATTGGTGATCTCGAGACAGCTACCCCGGCGTTGTATGGCACCTCCGGTGACTGCTATAATGTGGACAGCTCGCTGGCCCTGACAACCTCGTTAGTGACGTGAGGCGTCGGCCGGGTGACTCTTGGACAGTCACTCATCCCCAAAGTAACTGATGTATGGGTTACTGGGTCTGGTGGGGGGAGGGCTTTGTGTAACGTGCCTCCCCCCTCGGTCTTTACAGACAAGGGTTCACGTGTGGCTGGAACAACTGGGTCGGTGTACCAATCAGACCTGGGAACAGACAGACACAACACAGCGGAAGCATAGATATACTCTGGGTTTGGTGGAGGTGGAACCCCAGAGCACGGTAAAAGTTGCTACCTGAGTTAAGTATAGACATAGTACATCTCATTGCCTTTACAGGAAAATCTAATCAATACTAAATTATACTAACTAAGGAAGTTACTTTACTGTACAGCGCGAGATCTCGTCACCATAGGGTGGCGAGACTGCACCTGACTACTGATGAGCGATGACAGAGGGTCATCCTCATCTGCTGACTCGTCGGTGAAGCCATGAGTCAGCACTGCTGAGTCAGGAACTAGACCCGCTGAAGGCAGTTCTAATTCCTCTCTAGCATGATAATGTTTCAATTTATTCACGTGAATTGTCCTTTCCACCTGGTCAAAGTTCTACCCAGTTACTAGCAAGGTTTAAGTTATAACAATTAACCTCTGTTGTACTTAATTGATCCAGACTGGTTGAATTATTTTACTGAATTAAATTACAAACATCTAACGGCAGAGCTGTTCCCGATCACAAAAATGGTTATTAAAACTTTGAGAAATATTAGATATGTCAACCCTGCTGACCTATGACCGCCGGTCACTCCGCCTTAAAAGTTAGATCCGATTCGTGACGTCACTGATGGTGACTTAAACTCAATAATTAGAATACTCTTGATATTGTATCCAGTACTATTATACAATCCAATTTTAATGCAAAATGAATAAAGGCTAATTTTCTCTAATTTACTGAATACTATAGGATGATTCATTATACGCAGCTATGAACAACGCGTCGGTTATTTCCACCGCGAATTCCCCTGGGGGTCAGGTCACCATGCGGCTCAGCTTCCCATTCTCTTTTGTCGATAAACCACTCTGGATAATTCTTACAACAGCCTAGTTTGTTACAACCCTTCCCTGGGAACCCCTCACCCTGCCCTGGGAACCCCCTCACCCTGCCCTGGGAACCCGTCACCCTGCCCTTGGGAACCCTCACTCTGCCCTGGGAACCCTCACCCTGCCCTGGGAACCCCTCACCCTGCCCTGAGAATCCATCACCCTGCCCTTGGTAACCCCTCACCCTGCCCTGGGAACTCTCACCCTGCCCTGGGAACCCCTCACCCTGCCATGAGAACCCCTCACCCGGCCCTGAGAATCCCTCACCCTGCCCTGGGAACCATCACCCTGCCCTGAGAACCCCTCACCCTGCCCTGGGAACCATCACCCTGCCCTGGGAACCCTCACTCTGCCCTGGGGAACCCTCACCCTGCCCTGAGAACCCCTCACCCTGCCCTGGGAACCATCACCCTGCCCTGAGAACCCCTCACCCTGCCCTGGGAACCATCACCCTGCCCTGGGAACCCTCACCCTGCCCTGGGAACCCCTCACCCTGCCCTGGGAACCCCTCACCCTGCCCTGGGAACCCTCACTCTGCCCTGGGGAACCCTCACCCTGCCCTGGGAACCCCTCACCCTGCCCTAGGAACCCCTCACCCTGCCCTAGGAACCCCTCACCCTGCCCTGGGAACCCTCACTCTGCCCTGGGGAACCCTCACCCTGCCCTGGGAACCCCTCACCCTGCCCTGGGAACCATCACCCTGCCCTGAGAACCCCTCACCCTGCCCTGGGAACCATCACCCTGCCCTGAGAACCCCTCACCCTGCCCTGGGAACCATCACCCTGCCCTGGGAACCCTCACCCTGCCCTGGGAACCCCTCACCCTGCCCTGGGAACCCCTCACCCTGCCCTGGGAACCCTCACTCTGCCCTGGGGAACCCTCACCCTGCCCTGGGAACCCCTCACCCTGCCCTAGGAACCCCTCACCCTGCCCTAGGAACCCCTCACCCTGCCCTGGGAACCCTCACTCTGCCCTGGGGAACCCTCACCCTGCCCTGGGAACCCCTCACCCTGCCCTAGGAACCCCTCACCCTGCCCTGGGAACCCCTCACCCTGCCCTAGGAACCCCTCACCCTGCCCTAGGAACCCCTCACCCTGCCCTGAGAACCCATCACCCTGCCCTGGGAACCCTTTATATATATCTCTATATACACACACAAGACGGTACATTGGGTTCGTGAGAGTACACACCATTGGTAGCAAAATTTTACTTTAACATGATAACTACATATAAATTGATAGAAATTATTACAAGGTGGGAAACTATGAGGATGAAATTAGGTACTTTTTGGTTTTACTTTTGAATAGGGCATAGGCTGGATTTTTTTTTAATCCGTCAGGGAGTGAGTTTCAAAGACTGGGCCCTTTTATTTCAGCCCGTCCTCCAAAAAATGGGGAGGTAAATGTAACAGCCCCCTTAAGTGCAATTATGTACTATGTACAGTCAGGAAATGTACTTATTACACTTAGTATTAAAACGTATTGTCAATTCGGAGGATGGGCTGGATGATAGAGTATACTTACTGGCCGGTCGGCCGAGCGGACAGCACGCGGGACTTGTGATCCTGGGTTCGATCCCAGGCGCCGGCGAGAAACAATGGGCAGAGTTTCTTTCACCCCATGCCCCTGTTACCTAGCAGTAAAATAGGTACCTGGGTGTTAGTCAGCTGTCACGGGCTGCTTCCTGGGGGTGGAGGCCTGGTCGAGGACCGGGCCGCGGGGACACTAAAGCCCCGAAATCATCTCAAGATAACCTCAAGATAACCTTTCCCAGCATGCTCCCCACGCAACAGTTGCCTAACTCCCGGATACCTATTTGCTGCTGGGTGAACAGAGCCATTTGGTGAAAGGAAATGTGCCCAACCATTTCTGTCCAGCCCGGAATTCGAACCCGGGATCCCCGATTGTAAGTCGAGAACGGAGCCATGCGTAGATTCAGTAGTATCGGAGGAGCCGGGAGCCATTGTAACAGACGACCAACAGCTGCCAGGCGGCGCCAGGAGCAGTCAGCACATATAGGTGAGCAGATACTGGTTGTCACAGGTGGGAGTCAGCGGGAACATAACGGAAAAGGGTGATGATGAGCGGGAATAAACGGGAATATAACGGTAACAAACGGGTAATTCGGGTGGGTAATTCGGTCCCATTTTCTTCCCGCCATTTTGTGCCTTGACCTTTGCACTGGTGGCATCTGGCGGGCGAGAGCGGAACTGTCCTCCGGCGGCCGTTCACACCGCCTCCCATACGAGGCTTCCATATACTTGAATTCAACACGCAGTTAGTGAAGGGGGGGGGGTGTGCAGGCGAAGGGGGAGGGTCTGGGGCAGAAGGTAGGGGGGTTAGGGCCATTGAGGGAGTCCAATAGAGGGATTGGGGAGGAAGAGGAGAGAGAGAGAGAGAGAGGTTGGTGATGGGTAGTAATGGGCGGGGCGTTTGTCAGCGCATACAACCCCCCTCCCCACTCCTCCCCTTCCCCCCTAACAACTTCGTTTATGTCACCTTAACCACCCATTAGACCTGAGTAAGTGGTCGCCTGGTGGGAGCTTAGCGTAGGGGGGAGGAGGAGGAGGAGGAAGGGATCATTACCCCTTAACCCCCCTTCTCCCAGACCTTCAATAACTACGTTGCACCTTCTCCAAGACCTTGATCACGTGTTGCTAGTGCAACCAGTCTGTAGCCTCGGCCCTGGAGCGGGGGGGGGGGGGACTGTGTCTACAGGTTTGGTGAAGGAATTAGACGGCCAAGACCAATCCTATGGGAATGGTGCAAATTTCCCTTAAGGTCAGCCCAGGTCACTGGTGTCCAAGGTCAGCCCAGGTCACCGATGATGGTGGACCACCAACGGTGATGCTGGACCACCAACGGTGATGGTAGACCACCAACGGTGATGCTGGACCACCAACGGTGATGGTAGACCACCAACGGTGATGGTAGACCACCAACGGTGATGGTAGACCACCAACGATGATGGTAGACCACCAACGGTGATGGTAGACCACCAACGGTGATGGTAGACCACCAACGGTGATGGTAGACCACCAACGGTGATGGTAGACCACCAACGGTGATGGTAGACCACCAACGGTGATGGTAGACCACCAACGGTGATAGCATATCAACAACGGTCAAGAAGAATGTATAAATACCTCCAGGATGTATGACAACCACATGACCTTGTTAAGTAACATGTACCGAGGAGGATACATGGTGATATCCTGTTTTTATCCAGCATTAATTGTGTTTACAATTAACAATTTACACTTTACAATTGTAAACACGTCCTCACACCCACCGGGAATTCAGTACTTCACAACTGGTATAAGTAGCGTCGAGGAGTGTCTATAGCTGCTTCTCTCTGGAATGGCCTGAGATTTTGGTTGGTCAGTCTTGCATACGCCGCTGATGGTATCCGTTTGATGTGGGCTTCGGGAGGAAGAGAGAGAGGTTCAGTGCGATATTAACCTCTGGTCTTTTTCTCTCTGCCTGAATCTTTTAGGATTTCATTTCCCACTTGGTACTTAGTGTCTTGGTACTGCTCCCTATACCTAGTTTTATTGCTTTGCATTTACTTGAAGTTAAACTCAAGTAGCCATTTGTTGGACTATTCCGTTAGTTTGTCCAGATCATTTTGTAGTCGCTTGCTGACTTTCTTTCTTAATCCTCATCGTAATATTTGTATCATCAGCAAACATTGAGAGGTTATCTTGAGGTTATCTTGAGATGATTTCGGGGCTTTTAGTGTCCCCGCGGCCCGGTCCTCCACCCCCAGGAAGCAGCCCGTGACAGCTGACTAACACCCAGGTACCTATTTTACTGCTAGGTAACAGTGAAAGGAAGGAAGAATAGGGTGAAAGAAACTCTGCCCATTGTTTCTCGCCGGCGCCTGGGATCGAACCCAGGACCACAGGATCACAAGTCCCGCGTGCTGTCCGCTCGGCCGACCGGCTCCCTGCTCCGGTGAGAGGGGCGAGTCCTGTCACTGGACATTTACATATATCAAGAACAGGATAAGTCCGAGTACTGATGTGTGTGGACTCTGCTGATGACATCTCACTACTCTGAGAGCTCCCTGTCTACTGGTACTTACGAAACCCCTTACTCGTTCTCGCCTGATTATCCAACTTAATCATTAGTGTCTTATTGGGGGTTCTGAATCAAAGGCTTTCGGGCAATCCACAAATATGCAGCTTACCCAGCCTTCTCTGGCCAGTCTGCTTTCGGTCACCGGGTTACATTATTTTATCAAGTTTCTTCTATAAATGCTACAAGGCCGGCAATCTGGTGCTCAGGCTCATCACTGAGCAGCTTACATGCATCTGTGGGATAGGTAATGGAAGGTTATATTTACTGCTGAGATAACAGACGATGATAACCACTTGCCAGCATGATATAACCGTCGCCATTGGCGCGAGTGTGAAGGGAAGAGGCTCGTGTTGAAGGATAAAGTGGAGATCCTCCTGGGAGTGACAAGTGTTCCTACAGTAAATCTGTGTATCTATGTATTTATGCATGTAGGTTAGCTTAGCATTTTAAAAGTATCGAATCATCTTCTGTGGTTGATTGTTCAATAAATCCCTGAACTATATGTTTAACAGATCTCTAACCCTGTCCATGGAGGACAGAAGAAAATGTATATATGCTGGTTAGCATTGTTAATGTGTGGCCACGTCTGTGGTACGGGGAAAAAAACAGGACCCCCCCCCCTCCCCGTGCTAACCATCGCCCTTAAGACTGTGAACAAGACACACACACAATATTAACAACCATCTCCCACCTGCTGGGAGGCGGGAGACAGCTCCAATATTCTATATGAAACAAAGTTTATTTACATCTCGAGTACGGACCTCTTTCCTGGACGGCCTGCCACTGTGTTCTGGAGGCAGCAGCTATACTAAGCTAAGCCACTCACGTCCAGAACTATCCACACTAAACTAACCATTTCACCAGTCTTCCAGTCCGAAGAAATGTGGATGGCCTTACTGTTATGTACAAGGCCAACGTTCCCGTGGTTCCCACCTGGTTCAACTTCCTGGACAAGCAGCAGTTGGCTATTAACACACAATACCTTCAACTACCAGCAATTTCATTCTAGCTGTACCATCGTCAGT
The DNA here is from genome assembly GCF_040958095.1 of Procambarus clarkii. Taxonomy (NCBI): domain Eukaryota; kingdom Metazoa; phylum Arthropoda; class Malacostraca; order Decapoda; family Cambaridae; genus Procambarus; species Procambarus clarkii. The sequence continues at coordinate 33,084,359 of NC_091170.1, forward strand.
TTTATCACCCCGTCAGCGTTCACTTACTCCTGCCCTTTACCGCACTTGAAACACTTTCTCACAACACACTCACATGCTCCTCGAAGTGTAGCAGTTGGAGAAATAGACTCCGTGATCCACACACTCATATCCAACCTTGTCGTTTATATAACGTTGCTTAAGTGTTAGGTAACCTAACACAGAGATTAGCGCTAGGCTTCCTAACACAGAGATTAGCGCTAGGCTTCCTAACACAGAGATTAGCGCTAGGCTTCCTAACACAGAGATTAGCGCTAGACTACCTAACACAGAGATTAGCGCTAGACTACCTAACACAGAGATTAGCGCTAGACTACCTAACACAGGTTAGCGCTAGACTTCCTAACACAGGTCAGCATTAGATTACTAACACAGAAATTATTGTTATTGCAATGATTCATTAACTAGTTTTCTTAGCATAGTTATGTTTATATAACTGTTATGAGCTAGTTTCGACAACTTCCTGTAATCTATTATCTATCTTCATGACTCTTGCGCTGGAGAGGGACTTTTTGCCACTGTCTCCAGTTTTCCATCTATGTTCCCAAGCACCGAAGCTCCGCATTTGAAACACTGTTTTCCTGTCAAGCTGTAAATTCCCCCCCTTTAAAAATCTTGTATGTCGTTATCATGTCTGCCCAATCCTTGTTCCTCTAGTGTGATGAGGTCTAGCTTTCCCTCACTCCTTCCTCACAGCTCAGTTCCCCAACCCGTTCTCGTACTTTCTTACAGTCAATATTGACTTATTTAATACGTGCATATGTGACATACTAAACATACTAGTTTACCTTGAAAAGCTTCATAGAAAACACCGACCTTACCTAACCTTCTTAATATGTTAAGATAAGCATCTTATTGCTTCGTAATTACAATTATTACTTAACCTATACCTATAATAGGTTAAGTAATTATTACTTAACCTATACCTATAATAGGTTAAGTAATAATTGTAATTACGAAGCAATAAGATGCTTATCTTAACATACTAAGAAGGTTAGGTAAGGTCGGTGTTTTCTATGAAGCTTTTCAAGGTAAACTAGTATGTTTAGCATGTCACATATGCACGTATTAAATAAGTCAATATTGACTGTAAGAAAGTGCGAGAACGGGTTGCAGTTCCCTTAGGTCAGAAACGAGTCTTATTGCATGTTTTTGGGTCGTTTCCAGTTTCTCTTTGAAGTTCTTTAGATGGGAATTCTAAGATTTTTGTTTCTTAGAGCCAAAGACGTTCCCTCTGTGAGCTGTGGTTCCCTCCTTCTGTGAGACTATCTTGAGGCAGTTAATATTTACTCTGTGTTTACCTCGCTTCATTCATCGTTGACAATCAAGAGTCAACCAAACTGTTGGTGCTTGAATTCTGCTGTAGACACTACAGCCAGGTTGATCATAGGCGGTTTGAGAGAACGCGTGAAGGTCCCTCTACAACACCGAGGAATGGTGGTAATTGTCCTTATATTTCTACAGGAAAAAGAGGGGGTTTCTTCAACATTATACAGCTTCACCACTACCACCACTGACGGGACCATTAACCACACCTCACCTGTCTACCACCACTACCACCACTGACGGGACCATTAACCACACCTCACCTGTCTACCACCACTACCACCACTGACGGGACCATTAACCACACCTCACCTGTCTACCACCACTACCACCACTGACGGGAACATTAACCACACCTCACCTGTCTACCACCACTACCACCACTGACGGGAACATTAACCACACCTCACCTGTCTACCACCACCACCACCACTGACGGGAACATTAACCAGACCTCACCTGTCTACCACCACTGACGGGAACATTAACCACACCTCACCTGTCTACCACCACCACCACCACTGACGGGAACATTAACCACACCTCACCTGTCTACCATCACTACCACCACTGACGGGAACATTAACCAGACCTCACCCGTCTACCACCACTGACGGGAACATTAACCAGACCTCACCCGTCTACCACCACTGACGGGAACATTAACCAGACCTCACCCGTCTACCACCACTGACGGGAACATTAACCAGACCTCACCCGTCTACCACCACTGACGGGAACATTAACCAGACCTCACCCGTCTACCACCACTGACGGAACCATTGACCAAGGATGAAGGGGGTAGTCTAGACAGCGCTCATCCTCCACTTAAGGGACTCACCACATTACCATCTGGAGGGACGAGCACAGTACTCCAGGGGCCACGCTACCTAACTGCCGTTCCTCAGGAGTTTAATCCCGTCAAATTACACCCAGATGGGTGTTATCCAACGATACAAGTGTGACTGTAATGTGCTGTAACAGCGCTTTTATACAGGGAAATCCTTGTAATCAACTAACGGCCGGAGTGGGATTGAAGTACGATTATTTGCGTAATTTTTCTCTCCGTGTCAGTCATTACCTGATGAGACAACCCTGGCGCACGGCAGGGTCTGTGGCGTGGTTGCTGTGGTAGGGTCTGTGGCGTGGTGGCTGTGGTTGCTGTGGCAGGGTCTGTGGCGTGGTTGCTGTGGCAGGGTCTGTGGCGTGGTTGCTGTGGCAGGGCCTGTGGCGTGGTTGCTGTGGCAGGGTCTGTGGCGTGGTTGCTGTGGCAGGGCCTGTGGCGTGGTTGCTGTGGCAGGACCTGTGGCGTGGTTGCTGTGGCAGGACCTGTGGCGTGCATGCTGCGGCAGGGCCTGTGGCGTGCATGCTGCGGCAGGGCCTGTGGCGTGCATGCTGCGGCAGGACCTGTGGCGTGCATGCTGCGGCAGGGCCTGTGGCGTGCATGCTGCCGCAGGGCCTGAACATTGTGCTAGTCACTAACAGATACTCGTCAAAAACTTACTGACAGTCCAGATATTTACAGGTTTTTACACAGTTCGCGTAAACACCTCGAGTATTAACCGCCCACGAAATATGGCTCCGTAAATGACCAACCATTTTGGCTACCGTGAGATGACCACACTACCACGATGCTACCACACTACCATGTAGACACGTGCAGGCTACACCTAGAACCACCTGCTGCGAGGCTCACAGACCCACGTAGCTACCTAAACGCTGTTGATTAGCAGCACTTTAAGGAGCGTGAGCAGTATACCCTCAAGGAGTCGAACTGGGGGCGTCTTGGTCATCCCTATTACGTCTGAACACAGGTTACAGCAGGGGCCCCATCGGCTCCTAATACCCGTCAACTTGGCTCTCACAGAATGCCTAATGGGACCAATTTTTCACGCCTGCTCTTGCGGGCGTCACACGGCGCCCCCTCCCACTGTTGTGATAAATTACTCCAGCGTGCAGATTTGCAATCGTTCCCGTCAGTGTATATATTTTTGGGTTCCAGTTTGGGCTACGCGACGGGTTTTCGGGTCCTGGAAATTTTGTTTCTGGTGCTCTGGGAATTGACAAGTTGTCTGGGGATATTTTGTAACAGGATTATTATGGCGGGTTCCAACATGTGTATTTAAGTGTCAGTGGCGTCCCTGGGTCTCTGGGGTCGTGAGCCCTACCCCCTGAATAAGGGGGAGGGGGGCTACCCCTGTGTAGGGCTCCTCAAGACCTCTGCTCGTGCGTTTTGCTAAGCCTATATTTAAACATTTATGTATATATATATATATATATATATATATATATATATATATATATATATATATATATATATATATATATATATATATATATATATATAATATACTTCTTGACACAATACTCTTTCTCGTCAAGGTGAGCCAAAGATATATATTGTAGTAGAGTACCATTGTCGTAAACTGCTAAGCCACGCCATGCTTCGTGCAGTATACCAGTTTACTTTCAGTTTCTCTTGGCTGTAGCGAGGTCCTAAGTGGCTGTGGTCTACATGGCCTTACAGGTCACTGTCACCAGTGCTGGTGCTGGAATTTGGACCTTTTTCAAGATGTGGCATGTATCACTGCTTGCTACACCTCTCATTCATTTCCCGGGCCTTCTCTGCTTGTCCTCAGCGGCACATCTTGGATCTGCCCTCCTACTTGCCACCCTGGGGCCAGATTCACGAAGCAGTTACGCAAGTACTTACGAACGTGTACATCTTTCCTCAATCTTTGACGGCTTTGGTTATATTTATTAAACAGTTTACAAGCATGAAAACTTGCCAATCAACTGTTGTTATTGTTATAAACAGCTTCCTGGTGTTTCGGAGCTCATTTATTGTTTAATAACTGTAAACAAAGCCGCCAAAGATTGAGAAAAGATGTACAGGTTCGTAAGTGCTTGCGTAACTGCTTCGTGAATTTGGCCCCTGATCAATCAGACTTTTGGTACCCGCAACTCGCAGTTTTCTCTATACGTGCGTGGTATTCTAACTAGGAGAGGGGGGGGGGGAGACATCCATTACACCTTTCCTGCTCAAATATGACTAATTATAGTGATGTCAGACTAATATATATTCCCACATGCACACATTTTATACCATTTGGTGTTTATGTATAACGTAATTGAATGTAATTTTCTGTAGGAAAGTAAAAAAAGTACCAAGTCACGCGCGCGCGCGCGCTTGGAGGTAACATCCTTCCTTGTACCATCCAGTACTCCGCTACTATGGCTTTACCAAGAGTAGCTGGCGGCGCCACCAAAGACTTTAGTACACATGCCGCAAAGTAGCACCATTTTGGCCACAAATGCCATGAATCAGCATCACTTAAGCCGCAAATAAACTTCCTGGACAAGTGTGGTGGTACTGGTAGGGGGGGGTACTGGTAGGGGGGGTACTGGTAGGGGGGGTACTGGTAGGGGTTGGTACTGGTAGGGGGGGGTACTGGTAGGGGGGGTACTGGTAGGGGTTGGTACTGGTAGGGGGGGTACTGGTAGGGGGGGTACTGGTAGGGGTTGGTACTGGTAGGGGGGGTACTGGTAGGGGGGGTACTGGTAGGGGGGGGTACTGGTAGGGGGGGTACTGGTAGGGGTTGGTACTGGTAGGGGGGGTACTGGTAGGGGTTGGTACTGGTAGGGGGGGTACTGGTAGGGGGGGTACTGGTAGGGGTTGGTACTGGTAGGGGTGGTACTGGTAGGGGGGGTACTGGTAGGGGGGGTACTGGTAGGGGTTGGTACTGGTAGGGGGGTACTGGTAGGGGGGGTACTGGTAGGGGTTGGTACTGTAGGGGGGGGTACTGGTAGGGGGGGTACTGGTAGGGGGGGGTACTGGTAGGGGGGGTACTGGTAGGGGGGGTACTGGTAGGGGGGGTACTGGTAGGGGGGGTACTGGTAGGGGGGGTACTGGTAGGGGGGGGGTACTGGTAGGGGGGGTACTGGTAGGGGGGGGTACTGGTAGGGGGGGTACTGGTAGGGGGGTACTGGTAGGGGGGGTACTGGTAGGGGGGGTACTGGTAGGGGGGGTACTGGTAGGGGGGGTACTGGTAGGGGGGTACTGGTAGGGGGGGTACTGGTAGGGGGGGTACTGGTAGGGGGGGTACTGGTAGGGGGGGTACTGGTAGGGGGTGGTACTGGTAGGGGGTAGGGGGTACTGGTAGGGGGTACTGGCAGGGGGGGATGGTGTCGAGTACTAATATTTGCAGACCTTTCCCAGCGGGGCGGGGCTCAGTCCCCAGTGTCGTGGTGGGGGTCGGTGGGCAGCTCCCCCGTGATCACAGCTCCGCCACCGCCACAAAAACGGCTCCCCAGAACCTGTTTTTACTCTCTAAGCGACAAATTACAGGAGTTTGGCCGGTATTATCCCAGCAAAAACGGGCCAAGTGGCTGGGAGATACTTAACAGATATATATATATGACTGCATCTCACACCTGAGATAGTGTATAGCAGTTCACGTGACAGCTGTATTTGGTACTTTCCGCCAAGTGGTTACTATAAGTACTATCATATCTCCATGTGTCTCTGATAGCAGTCTTGTCTTGTGGACACATTACTGGATGTGTCAGAGGGGATGGGATCGATGATTCAGCGCGAATCTTCTCTATTTCTCTTATGTTTTTCGTCACTTTAGAAGTTGAAAAATGAACTCTCTTGAAGTTCGTTTGACCTGAGAGATGTGTTTCGTTAACTTGTGTTGACATTATCAAAGGCAGAGTTTGAATGGTTACAAGGTGATTGATTGATGATGATTGTTGAAGATTAAGCCACCCAAAAGGTGGCTCGGGCATGACTAGCCCGTAAATCACAAGGTGTTGTTGTTGTTTTAGATTCAGCTACTCGGACAACTACTACTTGCAACAAATGTTCCAAGTAGCACGGGCTACGGTGAGCCCGTAGTGGACTTACCTGGCACAGGAGCGGTGGATCACAAGGTGTTTTTGCTGCCAGATATATAGCCGAGGATGAGGTGAAGGTGAAGCACTTCACTAATACCAACCAGCCCACTGCAGCTTACCTATCTCCTATGGTCCCATGATGGCTCGCGCCGTGTATTATACCACACACAACATGGGTGTCTATAGCACTAACTCTTGATGTCCCGCACGCTAGTCCTATTGTGTCTGTTGTCTTATAAACTGATAATTCTGACGTTCGGAGTTTTTGTCGAGTCTGGCCTTTATGTTGTGGGTGAAGGTGACTTCCATAACTCTTTGACCACCCAAAATACTCACCCGCTGGTTTTAAAGCTGCACATTTTTCCTTCTTGTTGTGTCTGCTTCCCCCCACCATACTCCACCCCATCCTCCCCCACCATACTCCACCCCATCCTCCCCCACCATACTCCACCCCATCCTCCCCCACCATACTCCACCCCATCTTCCCCCCACCATACTCCACCCCATCCTCCCCCACCATACTCCACCCCATCCTCCCCCACCATACTCCACCCCATCCTCCCCCACCATACTCCACCCCATCCTCCCCCCCACCATACTCCACCCCATCCTCCCCCACCATACTCCACCCCATCCTCCCCCCCACCATACTCCACCCCATCTTCCCCCCACCATACTCCACCCCATCCTCCCCCACCATACTCCACCCCATCTTCCCCCCACCATACTCCACCCCATCCTCCCCCACCATACTCCACCCCATCCTCCCCCACCATACTCCACCCCATCTTCCCCCCACCATACTCCACCCCATCCTCCCCCACCATACTCCACCCCATCCTCCCCCACCATACTCCACCCCATCCTCCCCCCAAACTCCACCCCATCCTCCCCCCACCATACTCTACCCCATCCTCCCCCACCATACTCCACCCCATCCTCCCCCACCATACTCCACCCCATCTTCCCCCCACCATACTCCACCCCATCCTCCCCCACCATACTCCACCCCATCCTCCCCCACCATACTCCACCCCATCCTCCCCCCCACCATACTCCACCCCATCTTCCCCCCACCATACTCCACCCCATCCTCCCCCACCATACTCCACCCCATCTTCCCCCCACCATACTCCACCCCATCTTCCCCCACCATACTCCACCTCACCCTCCCCCCCATACTCCACCCCATCCTCCCCCACCATCCTCCACCCACCATACTCCACCCCATCCTCCTCCATCATACTCCACCTCACCCTCCCTCATCATACTCCACCCCATCCTCCCCCAACCATACTCCACCCCATCCTCCTCCACCATACTCCACCTCACCCTCCCCCACCATACTCCACCCTATCCTCCCCCTACCATACTCCACCCTATCCTCCCCCGCCATACTCCACCCCATCCTTCCCCACCATACTCCACCCCATTTTCCCCCACCATACTCCACCTCATCCTTCCCCACCATACTCCACCCCATCCTCCCCCACCATACTCCACCCCATCCTACCCCCCCATACTCCACCCTATCCTCCCCCCACCATACTCCCCCTCCCTCCACCCCCCCCCCCCCCCCCCCCCTCCCATCTCCACAAGCAACGATTCACCACAGCAAATGTCTCAATTCCCCCAGCTAACGATTGCCATCTGAGCGCCGTATTTCAGCACCACCCTTATTTACCCATTACTTTATGGGCTCTGAATAGTTAGTTCCTTCCCGCAGACAAAACAACAAAAGACCCACAGTGACATTTGTGGCTCCGGAATGACTGGACGGTGTACCGTCCATAAGGGATCTCTCCGGAATGACTGGACGGTGTACCGTCCATAAGGGATCTCTCCGGAATGACTGGACGGTGTACCGTCTATAAGGGATCTCTCCGGAATGACTGGGGCGCTGTACCGTCCATAAGGGATCTCTCCGGAATGACTGGACGGTGTACCGTCTATAAGGGATCTCTCCGGAATGACTGGACGGTGTACCGTCCATAAGGGATCTCTCCGGAATGACTGGACGGTGTACCGTCTATAAGGGATCTCTCCGGAATGACGGGCGCTGTACCGTCTATAAGGGATCTCTCCGGAATGACTGGACGGTGTACCGTCTATAAGGGATCTCTCCGGAATGACTGGGGCGCTGTACCGTCCATAAGGGATCTCTCCGGAATGACTGGGGCGCTGTATCGTCTATAGGGATCTCTCCGGAATGATTGGGGCGCTGTACCGTCTATAAAGGATCTCTCCGGAATGACTGGACGCTGTACCGTCTATAAGGGATCTCTCCGGAATGACTGGACGGTGTACCGTCTATAAGGGATCTGTCCGGAATGACTGGACGCTGTACCGTCTATAAGGGATCTCTCCGGAATGACTGGACGCTGTACCGTCTATAAGGGGTCTGTCCGGAATGACTGGACGCTGTACCGTCTATAAGGGATCTGTCCGGAATGACTGGACGGTGTACCGTCTATAAGGGATCTCTCCGGAATGACTGGACGGTGTACCGTCTATAAGGGATCTCTCCGGAATGACTGGACGGTGTACCGTCTATAAGGGATCTCTCCGGAATGACTTGTTATTGGATGTTGTGTAGGTGGTGGGACGGAAGGAGGTGGTGTCCATCTCATAATATGGACTATCACTCCATGGTCACACTTAACAAATGCCTTTACAAAGTCTGTGTATACAACATCTGCCTTTTGTTTTCCTTCTAATACTTCCGTGATTCTGTGACAGTAGTTGAATAGCTGTGAGAGACGGGATCTTCCCGCTCTAAATCTATGTTGACCTGGGTTGTGGCGCTCATTGTTCTCCGTAAAACTGGACCTCTGACTCCTCACCACCCTTTGAGACACTATTATTATGTGTGATGTTAGTGTGACTGGCCTAGAGATTTTTTTTGCCAATGCTTTACTGTGGGGAAGAAAGTGGTGGTGGTGGTGGGGATGGTGATGGGGAAGAAAGTGGTGGTGGGGGGGGGGAAGGTGATGATTAACACATCCTCAGCATTACCTTCGCCTACATGACCCCAACCTCCCCCCTCCCCCATCCTCTCATCCCCCCCCTACCCCCACCCCCAACCCCACACACACACACACTATAACACCCCGTAATACGCAGCATTAAAGTGATGCATTGTTTGTAATGCTCCTCTTACAGCGACAACTTATTTTCACCAAATATGATTTTTTGTCCGGGTTAATTCTCCCTCTCCTGCATTATTCCGCGTATGGACGACCGTCCGGCCTTGAACACTTCTATACAAGCAGCACGAGGCTCCACCTACAATTGGAGCCTGCTGTAATGTACGTGGAGCCTGCTGTAATGTACGTGGAGCCTGCTGTAATGTACGTGGAACCTCGCAGACGCAAGGTGCTAGTCAGCTCCAGCAACCTGCAGTAATGGATCCCTGAGTTATGTCACACTGGACCACTTGCACAATGTTTGAAACGAGTATCAAACATTGTGAGTCGCAGCTGTGGTACCTCTGGAGTCTCTTGGGACAATACCTGGAGCCTCTTGGGACAACATCTGGAGCCTCTTGGGACAATATCTGGAGCCTCTTGGGACAATATCTGGAGTCTCTTGGTACAACACCTGGAGCCTCTTGGGACAACACCTGGAGCCTCTTGGGACAACACCTGGAGCCTCTTGGGACAACATCTGGAGCCTCTTGGGACAACACCTGGAGCCTCTTGGGACAACACCTGGAGCCTCTTGGGACAACACCTGGAGCCTCTTGGGACAACACCTGGAGCCTCTTGGGACAACACCTGGAGTCTCTTGGGACAACACCTGGAGTCTCTTGGGACAACACCTGGAGCCTCTTGGGACAACACCTGGAGTCTCTTGGGACAACACCTGGAGTCTCTTGGGACAACACCTGGAGCCTCTTGGGACAACACCTGGAGCCTCTTGGGACAACACCTGGAGCCTCTTGGGACAACACCTGGAGTCTCTTGGGACAACACCTGGAGCCTCTTGGGACAACACCTGGAGTCTCTTGGGACAACACCTGGAGTCTCTTGGGACAACACCTGGAGCCTCTTGGGACAACACCTGGAGCCTCTTGGGACAACACCTGGAGCCTCTTGGGACAACACCTGGAGTCTCTTGGGACAACACCTGGAGCCTCTTGGGACAACACCTGGAGTCTCTTGGGACAACACCTGGAGTCTCTTGGGACAACACCTGGAGCCTCTTGGGACAACACCTGGAGCCTCTTGGGACAACACCTGGAGCCTCTTGGGACAACACCTGGAGCCTCTTGGGACAACACCTGGAGCCTCTTGGGACAACACCTGGAGCCTCTTGGGACAACATCTGGAGCCTCTTGGGACAACACCTGGAGTCTCTTGGGACAACACCTGGAGCCTCTTGGGACAACACCTGGAGCCTCTTGGGACAACACCTGGAGCCTCTTGGGACAACACCTGGAGCCTCTTGGGACAACACCTGGAGCCTCTTGGGACAACATCTGGAGCCTCTTGGGACAACACCTGGAGTCTCTTGGGACAACACCTGGAGCCTCTTGGGACAACATCTGGAGCCTCTTGGGACAACACCTGGAGTCTCTTGGGACAACATCTGAAGCCTCTTGGGACAACACCTGGAGTCTCTTGGGACAACACCTGGAGCCTCTTGGGACAACACCTGGAGTCTCTTGGGACAACACCTGGAGCCTCTTGGGACAACACCTGGAGTCTCTTGGGACAACACCTGGAGCCTCTTGGGGACAATAGCTGGAAACACAATAATAACAAAGTTCCAGTTGGGGATGAAAGTGAATTGTGGAGAAGGGGGAGGGGAATAAGGCGCGGTGGATTGTTGATGAGTTGGGGAGATGGAGGAGGGGGTTGGGGAGGGCTTGGGGTGGGGGTTGGGGTGGGGTGGGATGGGGTGGGTGTGGGGGTTGTGGTGGGGGTGGAGGAGGAGGTGCAGGCGACAAAAGCCATGTCAGTTCCGGCCATTAAGCAGTTGCAGATACTCAACTGTTTCTCGATATTGACAGGAAGCGTGTTCCAGCAGAACACTCCACACTGAGAGAGCCCACACTGAGAGAGCCCACGCTGAGAGAGCCCACGCTGAGAGAGCCCACGCTGAGAGAGCCGACGCTGAGAGAGCCGACGCTGAGAGAGCCCACACTGAGAGCCCACACTGAGAGAGCCCACACTGAGAAAGCCACACTGAGAGAGCCCACACTGAGAGAGTCACACTGAGAGAGAAACCCTTGGGTAATGACCTCAAGGGTTGCTCAAACCCTTGGGTAATGACCTCAAATTATTTCCAGATTACCTTCCCTTCAGTTTACGGTGAGGTGGTTACTGAGACGAGTGTCCCCGCAGTGTGGTGAGTGACCAGGCCTCCTGGCTCATGATGCCTCTGTCCACCACACTGCCGGTCACCCCTCTGGACGCATGAACCATAGCTCGGTTGATCAGGGGACTCTAAGGTGGATGTTTATCCAAGTCTCTTTTGAACGCAGTCAAGAGGACAGCAAGTAATGAACCTTATATTGAGAGAAAAGGGGTTGAAGAACCTTGATTGTGTCTTCGAATATCTTTTATGAGGTGGGGGAGTACTTTTTGATGTTGTTATTGTGCACATCACTACCTGCCTTGTACTGGTTCTGGTGATCAGTGGCCCTCGCGGTCTGGAACCAGGCATACCAGGTGGTGGTCAGGTCAACCAGGCTGACCAGGTGGTGGTCAGGTCAACCAGGCATACCAGGTGGTGGTCAGGTCAACCAGGCTGACCAGGCTCTCTCTTTCAACAAGAGAGAGAGAGAGGTAGTGACCAGCAGGTCACCACCAGCAGGTCACCACCAGCAGGTCACCACCAGCAGGTCAACACCAGCAGGTCACCACCAGCAGGTCACCACCAGCAGGTCAACACCAGCAGGTCACCACCAGCAGGTCAACACCAGCAGGTCAACACCAGCAGGTCACCACCAGCAGGTCAACACCAGCAGGTCAACACCAGCAGGTCACCACCAGCAGGTCACCACCAGCAGGTCACCACCAGCAGGTCACCACCAGCAGGTCAACACCAGCAGGTCACCACCAGCAGGTCACCACCAGCAGGTCACCACCAGCAGGTCAACACCAGCAGGTCACCACCAGCAGGTCACCACCAGCAGGTCACCACCAGCAGGTCACCACCAGCAGGTCAACACCAGCAGGTCACCACCAGCAGGTCAACACCAGCAGGTCAACACCAGCAGGTCACCACCAGCAGGTCACCACCAGCAGGTCACCACCAGCAGGTCACCACCAGCAGGTCACCACCAGCAGGTCAACACCAGCAGGTCACCACCAGCAGGTCAACACCAGCAGGTCACCACCAGCAGGTCAACACCAGCAGGTCAACACCAGCAGGTCACCACCAGCAGGTCACCACCAGCAGGTCACCACCAGCAGGTCAACACCAGCAGGTCAACACCAGCAGGTCAACACCAGCAGGTCACCACCAGCAGGTCAACACCAGCAGGTCACCACCAGCAGGTCACCACCAGCAGGTCACCACCAGCAGGTCAACACCAGCAGGTCACCACCAGCAGGTCACCACCAGCAGGTCACCACCAGCAGGTCAACACCAGCAGGTCACCACCAGCAGGTCACCACCAGCAGGTCAACACCAGCAGGTCAACACCAGCAGGTCACCACCAGCAGGTCAACACCAGCAGGTCAACACCAGCAGGTCACCACCAGCAGGTCACCACCAGCAGGTCAACACCAGCAGGTCACCACCAGCAGGTCAACACCAGCAGGTCAACACCAGCAGGTCACCACCAGCAGGTCAACACCAGCAGGTCAACACCAGCAGGTCACCACCAGCAGGTCAACACCAGCAGGTCACCACCAGCAGGTCAACACCAGCAGGTCAACACCAGCAGGTCACCACCAGCAGGTCACCACCAGCAGGTCACCACCAGCAGGTCAACACCAGCAGGTCAACACCAGCAGGTCACCACCAGCAGGTCACCACCAGCAGGTCAACACCAGCAGGTCAACACCAGCAGGTCACCACCAGCAGGTCACCACCAGCAGGTCAACACCAGCAGGTCACCACCAGCAGGTCACCACCAGCAGGTCAACACCAGCAGGTCAACACCAGCAGGTCAACACCAGCAGGTCACCACCAGCAGGTCACCACCAGCAGGTCAACACCAGCAGGTCAACACCAGCAGGTCACCACCAGCAGGTCAACACACCCCAAGCTGGAACACGACAATTTAGAAAGGAACCAGAAAGGGATGGGTAATAAAAGTGGACATAAAAGGGGAAAGATAACTGGAGGAAATTAGAAGAAAAAGGGAGGGGGTAAAAATAGAACGAAAGATAAGAAAAACCAAGATAAGAAAACGGAAAAGGAAAAAGTGGAATGAATAATCGATGGTGAAAGCGGAAGCGAGGCAGACTGGAGGCAATGGTGCGTGGCTGAGAGGCTGGCCGGCCAGGGTAGTGTTAGGGCGATGTGCGTACCGGAGAGGCGCGAGGGACGCGACCTTGCTGGAGGGCGTGGCATGGTGTTCTCTTGCCACCCTGGTCGAGGTAATGGTCCATGCACGGCTAAAAAGAGCCGATCTAGTGCCGCTTTTGAGTGCTGGTCTTTAGAGGCGGCTGCCACTCTGTGCTGGTCCTATAAGGCGGCTGCCACTCTGTGCTGGTCCTCGGAGGCGGCTGCCACTCTGTTCTGGTCCTCGGAGGCGGCTGCCACTCTGTGCTGGTCCTCTGAGGCGGCTGCCACTCTGTGCTGGTCCTATAAGGCGGCTGCCACTCTGTGCTGGTCCTGTGAGGCGGCTGCCACTCTGTTCTGGTCCTCGGAGGCGGCTGCCACTCTGTGCTGGTCCTATAAGGCGGCTGCCACTCTGTGCTGGTCCTATAAGGCGGCTGCCACTCTGTGCTGGTTCTCTGAGGCGGGGGCCACTCTGTGCTGGTCCTTGGAGGCGGCTGCTACTCTGTGCAATCCTATGACAAGGGACTCGCATAAACAGGACACAATTTCAGCAGATGGGAAGACCTTCAGAGCATTGTCCACGACGTAGTGAGTCTATTCTGGAGTATGCCGTCCCTGCCTGGAACCCCCCTATCTACCTACCTGTTATTGGTTCCGGGGATCAACGTCCCCGCTGCCCGGTCTCTGACCAGACCTGCTGGTTGGTGGTCTGGTCAACCAGGTGCTCTCAGTCTGAAGTGTGAATCACAGCTTGTTTGATCAAGTCTCCTTTGGAGGAGTGAATCAAGTTCTTTCTCTTGAACACCTAAACAATACAGAGATAAACAACGAGGGCTCGTACCAGACCTGAGAGGATTGAGTTGTAAGGAACAACTGAGGGACCTAAACACCTAAAGAGAGAGAGACGATATCCTAGTGACATATCAACGAAGATGACACGTTGATATCACACAGATATTAGAAAGCGCCTTTTTTAGCATAAGAATAATAAGGAAATGAATTACACAAGACTATAGAGGGAGAGATCGTATAGATTCCTTAATTACACAAGACTATAGAGGGACGGATCGTATAGAGTCCACTTCAATATGTTATATCAAAACACAGAGATAGCAGGAGACATGAGAGCCGTGTGGGTCACAGTGCATTAGGCAGGTGGGGAGGCTCGAACGCTTGACCCGGCAAAAAACGTTTCCAGTGAGTACATTCAGACGGGTACACTAGGCAAGCAAATATCTCGCGGCCTGGCGGATCGGGCTGGGGAGGGGTGGGGGGTCGAGGCCCTATGGACCCGGATTTCATTCCTGGCTGGGGTAGAAACAAATGCCCAGTTTTTCTCACCCGATGCCTCTGTTCACCTAGCGGTGAAAAGGTAGCTGGACAGCTGCTACGGGCTGCGAATGTGTGTGTGTGTGTGTGTGTGTGTGTGTGTGTGTGTGTGTGTGTGTGTGTGTGTGTGTGTGTGTGTGTGTGTGTTAAGTGAGCACAGGCGTGACTATATGCACACCTGAGCCTATACACCCTGGTGTGGTTCTTACCCAGGAGGAAGGCTTCCTGCACATGAGTTGTGAGCAGAAGTCAGGTCCGGTTTCGTCACATTTGGTTACGTTAATACAGTGAACTATTCTCACACATGTGAACTATGAAATTCGAAAACTATGTGAGTATCTCCTAGAATTTCATCTACAGAAAACCAAATTTTTCAGACCGTTTCAAAGAAAATGTGTTAAACATAGACTTTGTGTATTTTAAACCAACGATTTATAATACAATAGTTATAACTTTCGAGACTATTTTCTATTTAGAACAAAGGTTCACTAGCCAGGTAACAAACAATTATTAGAACCGCAATAGGCTTTCAAACCATCACAAATATCTAGATAACTGTTCAGGTAGTTTGAGTGGGGCGTTTGAATTAGTTCACCCGGAAAATGGACTCGCCCGCTTACCCTAAAGACAGGACAGGAACGGGTAACAAATCCGGAAAAGTTAAAAAAAAAAAAAAAAATAGCTTTAATATTGGCCAATTTAGTTGTTTCTATTTATATTTAAACTTGCATTTTTTTTATCTATTGATTAAATATATAAAATCCAACCCAGGCGGGTCGGGTTTTAAGAAATAAATATTTTTTGTTTAAAACCCCATGTACACATCTAGCTTAAACGCCTACGTGAATTTGTGCTATCTTAATTTAGAATCATTCACTCTCCCATCATCACAGGGCAAGATATCACCTCTATCAGCATTATCACTTCATTATCATTGTAAACAAAAAAATCACCATCGCTATCTCTATCGCCATTGTAACCACCCGCACAATCACCATCACAGCTATTATTTCCGTATCGTCACAATCACCATGCTTCTATTTTGTCACTATTGCCACTATCAGCGCTGTAACGCTTGTCATAACCATCACCATAACTGCAATCACATTCCTTCACCATCACCACCTGTATCAGACCAACTACAGTGATCTGTGCACAAACAGTTCAATAAATATCCAACCTGCCCTCTTACAAAGAACGTCGCTTTTTGCACGTATGGGTTACATAAGACCAACAAATGGTCCTACTAGACAATGGAAGCGGCTCGCGAAAGTGACGCAATGTCCCGTTTTCTGTTTTGGGTTCTCTGGTAGATTAGGAGTGACGTTTAGGTCATCTAGAGATTATCTACAGGTTATCTAGATATGATTTCGGGGCTTTTAGTGTCCCCGCGGCCCGGTCTTCGACCAGGCCTCCACCCCCAGGAAGCAGCCCGAGACAGCTGACTAACTCGCAGGTACCTATTTTACTGCTAGGTAACAGGGACATAGGGTGAAAGAAACTCTGCCCATTGTTTCTCGCCGGCGCCTGGGATCGAACCTAGGACCACAGGATCACTAGTCCGCTCGGCCGACCGGCTCCCCTTCATCTAAAGTGGAGTCTGTAACAAAGAGATCAGCCGTGTCAATTGGAGTCCGTTACAGCGCTGCGGAGCTCACAAACTCTTCAACAAATACAAAGTTGTCATGATCCGAAGAAAGATGTACGGGTTTCGTAGGTGTTTGTGTAAATGCTTGAACTTTCTCTCTAGTGTGAGGGTGTGTTGGAGGAGGGGATAATGGGTGGTCCCTGGGTTACACACACCCGCCCCCGTCCTTACAGCTCAAACCCACCCACTCCGGCTCC
>NC_091170.1:33108736-33131236 GCF_040958095.1 Procambarus clarkii
CCCCAGATCACAGTATGGGGGAGTCGAAGTCCCCAGATCACAGTATGGGGGCGTCGAAGTCCCCCAGATCACAGTATGGGGGCGTCGAAGTCCCCAGATCCTGCTCTTCATGCTGGTAGTGACCATCCTCTACTGGGCAATCCTCACCCCGGAGTTCCCTGGCATCCCACTTCCTTTCCTGCCCCCTGCCCTCACTTCCTTCCCGCTGCCCCTCAATCCTGCCCCTGCCCTCATTTCCTGCCCCCTGCCCTCACTTCCTGCCCCTGCCCTTACATCCTGCCCCCTGCCCTCACTTCCTGCCCCCTGCCCTCACTTCCTGCTCCCTGCCCTCACTTCCTGCCCCCTGCCCTCACATCCTGCCCCCTGCCCCTGCCCTCACATCCTGCCCCTTCCCTCACATCCTGCCCCCTGCCCTCACTTCCTGCCCCCTGCCCTCACATCCTGCCCCCTGCCCTCACTTCCTGCCCCCTGCCCTCACATCCTGTCCCCTGCCCTCACTTCCTGCCCCCTGCCCTCACATCCTGCCCCCTGCCCTCACTTCCTGCCCCCTGCCCTCACATCCTGCCCCCTGCCCTCACTTCCTGCCCCCTGCCCTCACATCCTGCCCCCTGCCCTCACTTCCTGCCCCCGCTGCCCTCACTTCCTGCCCTCTACCCTCACTTCCTGCCCCCTGCCCTCACTTCCTGCTCCCTGCCCTCACTTCCTGCCCCCTGCCCTCACTTCCTGCCCGCTACCCTCACTTCCTGCCCCCTACCCTCACATCCTGCCCCCCTGCCCTCACTTCCTGCCCCCCACAGTCACTAAGACAGCCCCGAGGTGGTCAACACCAGCGTCACGTGACCGGTAGTGACCACTTCTCTCCCCAACACAAAAATACGCAATTTTGTTGATAACCAAAAATAATAAAGAAAATAATGTAATGGTTGGACTTGCCTCGAGTGCAGAAGGGCGTCAACATGGGATGTGTTGGAGGAGGCCACCCGATGTGTAGGAGGCCTCCCCCTCCTGACGGAGTCTCTATGGGTCTCCGTCCCATGAAAGTCTCTACAAACTCGTCAAGCCTCCTGTACACACACACACACACACACACACACACACACACACACACACACACACACACACACACACACATGGTGATGTGGTGGAGGCTGACTCCATACACAGTTTCAAATGTAGATATGATAGAGCCCAGTAGGCTCAGGAATCTGTACACCAGTTGATTGACAGTTGAGAGGCGGGACCAGAGAGCCAAAGCTCAACCCCCGCAAGCACAAATAGGTGAGTACACACACACACACACACACACACACACACACACACACACACACACACACACACACACACACACACACACACACACACACACACACACACACACGCACACACACAGTTATCTGAGCATACAGAACTGGCGAGACTGGAGTCCAAATTATGACGCCACGTGAGAACACCCTCACTTTCCTAACAGTGACATCACTCACACCGGCGTAGTCAAAGTGACCACCAGTGATGCCACAAGACGTTCCCTAAACCAATACGCCGTAAGGTTGCACGGATTGCCAGAAGCTTATGGTTCCAACAACACAGAAGGCAAAACAAAGGTGGAAGAGGAAGATAATTACAGGTACACAGAGCTAAGTCAATATGACTATACATCACGTGGAAGGGATATGGCAGGATAGAAGCTAGGATAAGGGAAAGGTGTGAAGGAATGGTGTCCAACCACCTGGACGGTCGGGGATAGAACGCCGACCCTGCAAGAAGCAACACCGTCACTCTATCGACCAGTGCAAGTGGTTGGGCAACGTATTACTAATATTCTGACGATATTACAATAAACCTGAGCCCATTAACAAGGGCATGTGGAGGCTCACCTATCCCCACACCCCCATTATCCCCCCTCCTACCCCGCCCCCACTCTCACCTATCCTCCCCCCCCCCACACACTCGTCCCACAAACAAATTCTTATTTATATTCGTTGTTCCTGGATTATAAATGTTATTTTCTGATTGCTTATGTATCCAAAGTAAAGAAAATAACTTTTATCCCCCCCCATCCTCAGACTTTGCGTTGACCTTTGTCTAAAGACAGTTTAAGGAAGAGGTCTTGACCCTGAAGGAAGGTCCCTGAAATAATGTGTCCACCCTGAAGGAAGGTCCCTGTACCAATATGTCACGCCGCTGGATAAGGAGTCGTCAGCCTTCAGGGGCCTTCGAGATCTCTTCCTTAAACTGTCTTAAGACAAAGTCTGAGGGTTGAAAATAGCCATTTACTAAACATGACATGTCCCCTGTGTGACTAACCTGGCAGCTGGGGCGTTCAGTATCACGGCTGTTGACACAGTGTAGACCTACCTGTAGTCTGGGGCACCTGGGCCCAGGTGCCAGGGAACATTAATGAGTACTAGTACTATAGAACTGTAGAGCACAGGTCAGATATGCAGTGCTGGTGCGGCGCGGCGCAATGTGGCACAGTGCGGTGCGTGGTGCCAGTGCGGTGCGGGATGCCAATGCGGTGCGGTGCGATATGGCACAGTGCGGTGCGTGGTGCCAGTGCGGAGTGGTGCCAATGCGGTGCGGTGCGGTGTGGTGCGGTGCGGTGCGGTGCGGTGCGGTGCGGCGCGGTGCGGGCAAGACTTCTAGGCGGGAACAAGTAAATCAAACAAGCCGTGCGATACGTGTGGCAACACATCACAGCTCTCCAACTTAATTTTCACTCCCGTGGAAAAGGGACAGACGCGGCCCCGGCAGGGAAGGTCGACAGTCCCACGACGCTCGCCTGCGTCTGCCACCCCTCTGGGTGCCACACCTGCCTCACTCTACACCTGCAACACCCCGGATTTAGTCACGTACATGTAATAATTTGTCGATTCTGTTCACTATGGGAATATAGCGTGACCTCGCTATTACGAACTCCTCTGGAAAAAAGGCAGCTCGCTCACGTAAATGGTGGCGGATGTAATTCCTATAATTTGGGAAAAATAGATTCTCTGATTGTAGAGGTTGGAAGGGTTAGTGTAGGAAGGGCGTGCAAGGGCGGGCACACCCGGGCGTGGGTAGGCGGGGACGCACCATGTGGGCAGGGAGGGGTGGGCGGAGGGGTGGAAGTGGGTTGACAGGGGTTTACAGAGGGTGTCAAGGGGCGGGAAGTTGAGGGCAGGCAGTGGTCAGGGGCGGGACAGGTTCGGGCAGGCAGTGGTCAGGGGCGGGCAAGCAGTGGTCAGGGGCGGGGCAGGGGCGGGCAGGCAGTAGCTAGGGGCGGGACAGGGGCGGAGACGGGTCAGGGGCGGGGCAGGCAGTTGTCAGGGGCGGGGCAGGGGCGGGACAGAGGCGGGCAGGCAGTAGCCAGGGGCGGGGCACTGGCGGGGACGGGGCAGGGGCGGGGAAGGGTGGCTGACCACAGCCTCGCCCGTCACCCCTACACTGTGTTGAGACAAGTATTCAGCTAACACGTATACGACCCGTTGTGTCATACAGAGTGGTACCACCAGTGTAACGCTAACTACAAACAAACACTACAAACAACCCCGAACACATCTGGTGCTCACACTGAGAAACACAAAACTAGACAAACATTCCCAGTGTACATGTAGTGTTGCTGTACACACCTGGCCAGCGGCTTGCTGGTCGCCGCCCGCAGAATAAACTACTCAATTCAAAATTGGCAAAAGGCTGACCACAGGGAAGTGACTTCGGGATAAATTTCTGTTTCTTTGAAAAACTGAGTATATCCTCATATCCCAGCTCCTAGTATGTCCTAAATCATACAGTATACCCGGAGTGGATTCTTCGAGTTTTATCTTCTACTCCCAAGGCCCAGCGAGAGGTCATGTGTGTTTGAGTTGTGATAACTTGGTCCAATAAGCTGTTGCTTGCAGCGGCCCGCGCACGGCAGCACAGCCCCGGCAACCTGTCTGGTCCGGCACCTCTTGCAAGAACAACCGACATTATTTCTTGAAACTTCTTGACCGTGTCCTCCTAATCTGTCTTCATATCCTAACTCATAGCGGTGTGTCCTCCTATGACAGCATCTATGCCAGGTCCTAGCCTGTCATATCTCAGCTCCTGGGGCCCCCCTCGTACTGCTGCCAAGTGCTGTAAGTCGCACAGGTTTAACACTTCCTGGTAGCAACGACCCGACCTTGAAGGTGTAGAGGGAAGACACTTGAGAATCAAGGAAACTGGAGAAGGTCTCTTGGCCCATACGTGGCGGCTCTTATCTTATATCCACCCACACCCATGATGCCCTACAATAGGAACCCCAATTTATTTTGTAATTGATAAATCATTTATCTGGCGGCCTCCTACTTTAAAAACTTGAGGAATGATGTTAATAAGGGCGGCTATACATTAGATTCTAAAGATGTCATAATTAGATACACACGAAATAATATATTAAAATTTTATACAATTATTATATAGTAAATAAGTAAGTACACACTTTTCTTAAGAATAAGGTGGCTAATATTTAGAATGTTAGCAAGTAAACTTTACAAATGTAATTTATATAAATATATTATATTTATATGAAATTGATTGTATAAAGAGATGTGTTCTTTAGGTGATCAGCAAGATGCAACCCAGACTAGCCGTGGACAAGTAATCACTAGTCGGTAACCACTGACGGTTGAGAGACGGGACTAAAGAGCCAAAGCTCAACCCCCGCAAGTACAACTAGGTAAGTACTAGTCGGTTAGTCCCCCCCCCCCCATTTGTCAGCGCCGCAGCTCACCTTCTCAGTGTTAACGCTCCAGAGTCCGGAGTTTGACACCATTAACGGCACATTATTTCAAGAGTTAAACCGCGTTGTTGATGGCAATCAAAATGTCTGGTGTGGGAACCGATCCTCGGGACAGACAGACAGACAGACAGACAGACAGACAGACAGACAGACAGACAGACAGACAGACAGACAGACAAGACACTGACGGCCGTCTCGTCGGAACATCACTTTAAACGCCGTCCGTCAGTAATGTTGGCACGAAATCCACACACACAGAACTGCCACCCACGCCAACCTCTCCTCCTCTGGTAATTTACTACATATAAGTTACCAGAGTAAGGCGTGTAAGTTACGTAACGTAACTTACCTTACCAAGTTACGTTGGTAACTTGGCGTTAAGTTGATTACTTAAGGCGTTGTAAGACGTTGGTTACGTGTCTAGCGAGCGAGGGACGTCGTTCAATGTGTCCAATGAACGGGAGACACGGCTAAAGTGTCCACCATATTGATGACACGTGAGGCCTGTCTGGTCCTTTTGGTCACCTCGGCAGTCTTGGCCTGCGTGTCCTCACTGGAGGACCCGTGTGTCCTCACTGGAGGACCCGTGTGTCCTCACTGGAGGACCCGTGTCCTCACTGGAGGACCCGTGTGTCCTCACTGGAGGACCCGTGTCCTCACTGGAGGACCCGTGTCCTCACTGAAGGACCCGTGTGCCCTCACTGAAGGACCCGTGTGTCCTCACTGGAGGACCCGTGTCCTCAATGGAGACCTCGTGTCCCGTCACTGGAGGACCCGTGTCCTCAATGTCGTGTCGTACACAATTAATGAAATATATCATAGTGGATGGCATGGGTAAGGTCTAGCACTCATAACTCTCAGGGACACCTCACAACTACAGGGGGAAAAAATGGGGGAAAACTGAGGAGGCGAGTTTCCCTGAAAAACGGTTGAGGGGAATATTGACGGAACCCCTTGTTTGACGCGCAGGTGGACGCGGGACGGTACCGGACGGGAGAGCACCTTGCGACAGGAAGGAGGGAAGCCCCAGGTAACCCCTCCTCCTCCCCCCCCCCTCTCCCCTACCGGGTAATGTTGCATAAATGTTGAATTTATTACAAATCACCCACAGACCGTGAGCGCGAGCGCCCACACCACCGGCTCCACCTTCATTATACAGTCATTATTAAACACTTTGTAATAGTTGAATCATCATGTCGTTAGCGCCAGCTCGTTTAACATGTCCCCTGATAACCGTGGACGAAGCCAGGCGTGGATAATGCCTTCATCAGAACGGTCGGTGCTTCTGAGAACCCGTCCACCGCTTGCTCTTCCCGCCTGGCCTCGTCTCTGTCTGTCTGTCTGTCTGTCTGTCTGTCTGTCCCCGCCCCCCCCTCTCTCTGTCTCTCTGTCTCTCTCTCTCTGTCTCTCTCTCTCTCTCTCTCTCTCTCTCTCTCTCTCTCTCTCTCGCCCTGTAACACCTTAAATATTTTTATTTAATATTTTACATACAATAAGAGTCAAGTCAGCTCTTGACTCCCGCTCAGAAAGGGAGAAGTGAGTACCGAGCAGTACTCAAGACGGGACAGTACCAGAGATTTAATTAGTATTAACATTGCTGTGGGATCCTTGATTTGAACATTCTCATAATCCATCCTATCATTTGCCTGGCCGCCGCTATATTTGCGCGGTTATGTTCAATAAATGTCAGGGCGTCAGATATTGTAAGTCGTAGGTCTTTACATGCTGTTTTCTCTCTATCGGGCAGGTCAGATTGTGCCCTGTACCCTGCGTTTCGTTTAAGTTCCTCGTTTCCACAATGCCTAAGTACCTGGAACTTATCACTGTTAAACATCATATTATTTTCCGTTGCCTAATCGAAGACTATTAATGTCGTCTTCTAGTTTTTCAGTGTCTTCTACAGAGGAAAATTTCATATTGATTTTGGTATCATGTGCAAAGGATGACACGAAGCTGTGACTAGCATTTTTGTCTATATCCGAGAATGAGAAATATCAGTGGTGCAAGGACTGTGCTCTGATGTACCCAGCATTTCACTGCACTTGGACTTGATTTTATTTGATTAACTGATACTTTTCGTATTCTGTTTGTCAGAAATTTGAAACTCCAACGCCCTGCTGTAGTTGTTATTCCTATTATCTCTTTATGGACTATCACTCTATGGTCACACTTAACAAATGTCTTTACAAAGTCTGTGTATACAACATCTGACTTTTGTTTTCCTTTTAATACTTCCGTGATTTTGTGACAGTAGTTGAGTAGCTGCGAAAGACGGGATCTTCCCGCTCTAAATCTATGTTGACCTGGGTTGTGGCGCTCATTGTTCTCCGTAAAACTGGACCTCTGACTCCTCACCACCCTTTCAAACACTGTTATTATGGGTGATGTTAGTGCGACTGGTCTTGAGTTTTTTTGCCAATGCTTTACTACCTCCCTTGTGCAGTGGAGCTATATCTGCTGCTTTAAGTGCTTCTGGAACCTCCCAGTATCCAAGCTTCGAATCAGCGCTCGTGATACTCGGCTGAGCGCATGGGCATGTTGTCAATTTATCTTTCAAAGTCTTCTGTGCTCGCGTTAATATCAGTTTATTGTGTCACGTTAGGTTAGGGTAGCAGGTACTATCTAAGCAGGAGGATGGGATGACTTGTGTGTATAAACCGTCAACACTAAGTATAGGTCCCATGCTGGTGGAAATTGAAATTGAAATAAGTTTATTGAGGTAAAATACACACAAAGGGATGAGGTAGCTCAAGCTATTCTCACCCCGTTATGCTGGTGGAGGTTTTTGGTTTTGATTTCACATATGTGAACAAATATTTTGGATTTTTTTTCTTTATCTCTTGTATAGATTTGTGTTTCAATTTCATTTCCTCAGGCTGGTAGGAGGACTTCAGTGTCTGCTCTGTTTCTACGGCCTGCCTGTTTAGATTTCTTTAGCTTTGTGGTGAGAGTCGTGTCTGCTTAAGTATTACCCAGATTGTTTCCTTCTTTTGCAGAGTCGTCTGCGTTCTCTTCTTCTCTGCAACTGTCACACACCAGCACCACCACAGCCGTCACACACCAGCACCACCACAGCCGTCACACACCATCAGCACAGCCGTCACACACCAGCACCACCACAGCCGTCACACACCATCAGCACAGCCGTCACACACCATCAGCACAGCCGTCACACACCATCAGCACAGCCGTCACACACCATCAGCACAGCCGTCACACACCATCAGCACAGCCGTCACACACCATCAGCACAGCCGTCACACACCATCAGCACAGCCGTCACACACCAGCACAGCCGTCACACACCAGCACAGCCGTCACACACCAGCACAGCCGTCACACACCATCAGCACAGCGTCACACACCACCACAGCCGTCACACACTAGCACCACCACAGCCGTCACACACCAGCACCACCACAGCCGTCACACACCAGCACCACCACAGCCGTCACACACCAGCACCACCACAGCCGTCACACACCAGCACCACCACAGCCGTCACACACCAGCACCACCACAGCCGTCACACACCAGCACCACCACAGCCGTCACACACCACCACAGCCGTCACACACCACCACAGCCGTCACACACCATCAGCACAGCCGTCACACACCAGCACCACCACAGCCGTCACACACCAGCACCACCACAGCCGTCACACACCAGCACCACCACAGCCGTCACACACCACCACAGCCGTGTATATGGCCAAGCCTGCGTTAGAATGAGTGAGATTATCTTTTAGTGCTTCCTGTGTTGCACTCTGCTGTTGCATGTCCACCAATAATTACCTCAGGGAAACTTCTGGTGCTTCTGTCCCGGAGGAAGAGGCAAAGGAAGGGTTAAGGCGAAGGAGGGGGTACTGGGGGGGGGAGAGAGAGAGAGAAAGGGGGTGAGAAGGGACAGAGGGAGAGGACTAAATGAGAGACACACTAAGAAGAGTGAGCAGGTCGGTGGGTCATTCTGGACTGCTGCATCCTACATCTATCCTCACTTCTATATACAGTATATATATCTACCGAGCCAATTGGTAAAGCTATAGCTGTATCATTTTCCTCGATGGCTTTGGTCGCCAACCATTTCAACTCTGTGCACCCTTTGCCAGAACTAGTGGGTCCCCATGTTGTTCCTGAATCTGAACTCTGGCTTAAGAATCCCTCTACATGGGAGGGGATGCCAAGGATCCCTCTACATGGGAGGGGGTGCCGAGGATCCCTCTACATAGGGGAGGGAGTGCCAAGGATCCCTCTACATAGGGGAGGGAGTGCCAAGGATCCCTCTCTATAGGGGAGGGGGTGCCAAGGATCCCCTAACTCTTGACGATGAGATGACCATGACACAACCCCACCATACGAGAATGACCGAGAATATTCCTACAGGCAATGTGCGCCGAGGGGGTTGGGGGGGGACGAGGAGTCCGCCTCTCCCCCCGCTGGGCCGGAAAGTCAGTACTCAATAAAACACCGCTCAAATCTACCCACGGTTTCCTCCCCTGATTAGTTTCCAATCAGCCTGTAGCCGAACATAATCTACATCTTCCTCTCCCATTCATCCTCTTCGACAATTAGCCGACATGAATCGCAGGTGGAAGCAGAGCTTGTATGGCACGAGGAGAAGACCGGTGATTGTCGGTCACGCAGTTCCTGTTCCAGTCAGGTCTCAGGCTCGGACCCGGCGCTCTTGGCCACCATGTTGGGCAGGGGGTGGTGGGCAGAGGGTGGTGGGCAGGGGGTGGTGGGCAGGGGGTGGTGGGCAGGGGGGCTGGTGGGCAGGGGGGTGGTGGGCAGGGGGGTGGTGGGCAGGGGGTGGTGGGCAGGGGGTGGTGGGCAGGGGGTGGTAGTAGTGGTGGCAGTGCCGTCCTTCCCACCACCAGCACAACCCTCCACCACTATCACAACCCCCCCCCCCTCCAGGGCAGTTAGCAAATGGAATGCATTAGGCAGTGATGTGGTGGAGGCAGACTCCATACACAGTTTCAAATATAGATATGATAAGAGCCCAGTAGCTTCAGGAACCTGTACACCAGTTGATTGACAGTTGAGAGGCGGGACCAAAGAGCCGCAGCTCAACCTGGCAAGCATACCTAAGAGAGTACGGGAGCACCAGCACCTGCAGAAGGCCCCGACGGCGCCTGAACATCCAACAATACTTCGAGGATTCCGAGACATCGGGAAGTCGCTTCCGGCTGGAACACTTTGTGTCTTACTGATGGGTCTGCTGTCCTGCCCCGCCCCGGCCACCTGTCTACCCAAGTACCCAACATGGATACACTGTCCTGCCCCGTCCCGGCCACCTGTCTACCCAAGTACCCAACATGGGTCCACTGTCATGCCCCGTCCCGGCCACCTGTCTACCCAAGTACCCAACATGGGTCCACTGTCCTGCCCCGTCCCGGCCACCTGTCTACCCAAGTACCCAACATGGGTCCACTGTCCTGCCCCGCCCCGGCCACCTGTCTACCCAAGTTTCCCAACATGGGTCCACTGTCCTGCCCCGTCCCGGCCACCTGTCTACCCAAGTACCCATCATGGGTCCACTGTCCTGCCCCGCCCCGGCCACCTGTCTACCCAAGTACCCAACATGGGTCCACTGTCCTGCCCCGCCCCGGCCACCTGTCTACCCAAGTACCCAACATGGGTACACTGTCCTGCCCCGTGTGGGTAAACAGGGGGACCTGAGCACCGTGAAGGGAGGGCAGGACTGAGCCACTGGGCTAGGCTGTGTGCGTGGACCCGCCGGAAGTTGGGTAATTACCCACAATTATCATCTCCGTAAGCTGTGGTGGAGTGATTATTACCCCCCCCCACCACCACCACCCCTCCAACCACCCCACCCCCGCTACCACCACCCAACACCACACGGTCTCCACCACCACCACCATCTCTACTACTACCATCTACCACCACCCATGTCTAAACTTGCAGTAGCACACAAGACTGCAACAACATTAGTGCGTGAATGAACAAGACAAAGCCACGGGGACAGGTTAAGGATCCTAACCCGTGAAGTAACAGCAGCAGGGAGAAATAGTTGAAACATACAAGATACATTAGAGAAGGTGGACAACCCCTACTGGAAATATTAACGACTCGAAGACATGTTAAGATCTTATTAGTACGGAAAGATCTCCTCCACCACAGTTCAAGTCTCCACGCCAGACAGATCACCCTAACTAGTCAACCACCCAATTACCACTCGCTATGGAATTATATTGCATTAATTAAACAGGCGACATATACCATAGGAAATCAACAGAGTGGTGCACGGTGTAATTAGCGAGTTTAACGACCCTCTTCACCGGACGAATAACACTAATTACTGAAGACGGTTTGTAGACCATCACCGCTGACGACACCCTATATATATATATATATATATATATATATATATATATATATATATATATATATATATATATATATATATATATATATATATATATATATATAAAATTCCCAAATAGCCAGAGGCGCCACTTTTTCTCTGGCACAAATTTAGGTCCAGGATGAGTTGATGATAATGACTATCTCATCACAACTCTCACTACACGTTGCTCCAACGTCCACTATTACGTAAATTAAAGTTCTTCTCAATGTTGATCCGGAAAAATGTCGAGAGAAAGTGAGGGAGTCACGTCGCGACAACGTTGGTCGGGAGAAGTCGTCCACAGGAAGTAATGGCTGCTTCCATTACTTATTCTTTTTACTGCTTGAGAGAAACAGTAAGAGAACAGCAGCACCGGCTGTTCTTACAAGCTGGGGGCTAGAATATTGGTGTGTGTGTGTGGGTGTCTGCAGAATCGAGCTATTAGCTCTTGGACCCCGCCTTTCCAACCAATCTATTTGTCCTCTATAATATCTACTACTCTCTAACACACACACACACACTCTCACAGGAAGGAAGCAGCCCGTTGCAGCTGTCTAACTCCCAGGTACCTATTTACTGCTAGGTGAACATGTGCATCAGGGTGAAAGAAAATCTGTCCATTTGTTTCCGCCTCCGTCGGAAATTGAACCCGGGCCTTTAGGACTGCTAACCCCCCAAACGGTGTCCAGTCAGCCGCTAGGTCTGTGTGTGTGTGTGTGTGTGTGTGTGTGTGTGTGTGTGTGTGTGTGTGTGTGTGTGTGTGTGTGTGTGTGTGTGTGTGTGTGTGTGTGTGTGTGTATGAACGAGGCGTATAATACTCACACACGTCTACACAACACGCTAACAGTCTCCATACATACCTGAAAAATCAAGAAGAAATCAAAACCTGAATAGACATAATAAAACCTACATAAAAGTGAGAAATGTTTCCTCTACATGAAATGTACACAGAACACGACACTATAAACAACAATGTGTAGCGTCCTGTCGCCCAGCCTTCATGAGGATGTTGTGTGAGACCTGGAGGATTGGTGAGTCACCACCTTACAGGTGTGGTACAAGCCAGCACCAGCACAGGTGTGGTACAAGCCAGCACCAGCACAGGTGTGGTACAAGCCAGCACCAGCACAGGTGTGGTACAAGCCAGCACCCCCACAGGTGTGGTACAAGCCAGCACCCCCACAGGTGTGGTACAAGCCAGCACCAGCACAGGTGTGGTACAAGCCAGCACCCCCACAGGTGTGGTACAAGCCAGAAGTACACCCCACAGGTGTCTACTGACAGCTGCTTATGTGGGTTGGTTCCTCTCAGACACGCACCTGTGTCCTGCTCTCTGCATCTGACACAACAGTTGTGTTGAATAATTTGTATAAATTAGTGACAGGTGTGCCTGACTGGTGTGCCTGACAGGTGTGCCTGACAGGTGTGCCAGGGTGTACTGTCTCGCTCCCTCGCTCATTCTCTATCATTTCTGTCTTGTTCTCAAAGTTTCATGTCTATTAAGCTCTGAAGAACAGTTCTTTTTTTTTACTGTTTCTTCAAATTTCACTAAAGACTGTATTATTTGTTCTTCCTGAGGCCCTCCATCACCGCTACCTGGTCGTGCACCTGGTTGTGCACCTGGTCGTACACCTGGTTGTGCACCTGGTCGTGCACCTGGTCGTGCACCTGGTCGTGCACCTGGTCGTACACCTGGTCGTGCACCTGGTCGTGCACCTCCCAGGTACCACCTGCCGCTCTTCACCAACTCTGCTGCCTCAAATGACCGTAACTAATTGATTTCGCGGAACAGATTTTGTTGTGTACTTTTGGCCAGTGTGGTGAGAATATAGGACTGTGTGTGTGTGTGTGTGTGTGTGTGTGTGTGTGTGTGTGTGTGTGTGTGTGTGTGTGTGTGTGTGTGTGTGTGAGAGAGAGAGAGAGAGAGAGAGAGAGAGAGAGAGAGAGAGAGAGAGAGAGAGAGAGAGAGAGAGAGAGAGAGAGAGAGAGAGAGAGAGAGAGAGAGAGAGAGAGAGAGAGAGAGAGAGAGAGGGGGGGGGGGGGAAGGGGGGGGGAAGGGGGGAGGGGGGTATTGGAGTGGTTCCCAGTAGTTAGTGAGTGATTAACTCCAGTAATGTGCGAGGTGCATTGTCTCTGACGTCACGAAGTGGAGCATTTCACCTGCTGAAGTGTGGCCGGAACCCTCGCCGCCCCGCCCCCCCCCCAGCCCCCACACCTGCCTCTCGCAGCCCCCCACACCTGCCTCTCGCAGCCCGCCACACCTGCCTCTCGCAGCCCCCCACACCTGCCTCTCGCAGCCCGCCACACCTGCCTCTCGCAGCCCCCCACACCTGACTCTCGCAGCCCCCCACACCTGACTCGCAGCCCCCCACACCTGACTCTCGCAAAAACACTCCTCTCATTACCTTTAAAACGATTATTATTACTAGTAGTAGTAGTATTGCTAATAGTATTAACATTATTAGCACTGTTAATACAACAACTGGAAAAATAGTAATTAGTTACTATTTCCAAAACGTGCACATGTGTGGAATAGTGCCACTGAAGGGACTTGGGCCCTCTTAAGTATCATACGGGAGAGTCATGTACACATTAGACGCCCCAGACTTGCCCATACACTCTGAACATTGACAGACCCGAAGTGAGCAACCTTGGCAAACGCTTCTGAAACTTACCTGATCAACCAGGCTGTGATTGCCTACGTCAGACTAGGCGTAGATGTGTCCCACTGCCACCACCAGCCTGGTTGAGCAGGCTTGTACTGGTGGTCGGGAAGACTTCAAAGTGACTGAAGGTAAAGTAGGTAGTTTGGGAGGAGGAAGCAGTGCCACCAGGCTGGCATATGCCACTATGAAGTGTTGCGTCACGGCCGGTAATGTGACCCAGATAGTGAAAGTGCGTAAGACAATCGAGGAGTCGTAATTACCTACTTATACACCATAATGAGGTTGTTAGGCGGAGTGACCAGCAGCCACCGCGGCCAGAGTACGATGCCTCACCTGCCTCCACCTCACTACCATCTCTCAGTGGCCGAGTAGGGTCTAAGACCTGAGAGCTAAGTTCATGCCGGTACAGATAGAAGGACCAGTGTCTGAATAGGTATTGTTGAGATACACGTAGTTGTTATATAACACACGCGCCTCACACATGGACTCACACGTAAGTACACGCCACACAGCGTGTAATTACACAGCGTGTAAGTACACGCTGTGTGTACTTACACCTGGACGAGGTAGTTCAGAACCAGGCGCTCCTGCCTCTCACAAGTGTCAGACACTGTGACGTGGTCACAGCTACCAGGGGAGCACAAGCAAAACGCTGATGTAATATACACAGATTTGGCGAAAGCTTTCGACCAGTGTGACAATGGTGTTATTGCGCATAAAATGCGCACAAAAGGAATTACTCGCTAAGTAGGAAGTAAGTTCTTTAGGTAATCTTCAATTTCCTAACGAACATAACCCAGAATGTAACAGTCAACACAGTCAAACCCAGACTATCCACCGTGAAAGGCTCAGTCCTACAAGGTACTGTACTTGCTCCGGTACTCTTATCCTCATATCGAACAGACAAGGATACAGTGTATACTTCTGTATCATTATTTGCAGATGACACTTGGAGTTTTATGAGAGTAGACAACACAGTGGACACGGCAAACCTCCAAACTGATGTAAATCAGATCTTTCATTGGGCCACATAAAATCATACAATGTTTAGTGAAGGTAAGTTACAGGTCCCGAGTTATGGATACAACGGAAATATCAAAACAAAAGCTACATATAAATCGCAGTCAAATCATAGAAATAAAAAGCAATATGAAAGATTATGGAGTAATCTTGTTGGAAGATCTTTTAAAAAGTTTATAAAGGTCTTCCTTTTACTTTTAAAAAGCACAATAAAGTGTCACAACTGCAAGAAAAATAACAGGTTGGATAACAAGAACCTTTCAAACAAGAGATGCAAGACAAATTTTTTTTTTTAAGACGCCAGTACTTTCTAAGGCGGAATATTGTTGCACACTAACAGCCTCATTCAGAGCTGGGGGAAATTGCTGACCTGGAAAGCATGCAAAGATCTTTTATTGCTCGTCATTACTCATCAACTAGCAAATTGCTCGTCATTACTCATCAACTAGCAAATTGCTCGTCATTACTCATCAACTAGCAAATTGCTCGTCATTACTCATCAACTAGCAAATTGCTCGTCATTACTCATCAACTAGCAAATTGCTCGTCATTACTCATCAACTAGCAAATTGCTCGTCATTACTCATCAACTAGCAAATTGCTCGTCATTACTCATCAACTAGCAAATTGCTCGTCATTACTCATCAACTAGCAAATTGCTCGTCATTACTCATCAACTAGCAAATTGCTCGTCATTACTCATCAACTAGCAAATTGCTCGTCATTACTCATCAACTAGCAAATTGCTCGTCATTACTCATCAACTAGCAAATTGCTCGTCATTACTCATCAACTAGCAAATTGCTCGTCATTACTCATCAACTAGCAAATTGCTCGTCATTACTCATCAACTAGCAAATTGCTCGTCATTATTCATCAACTAGCAAATTGCTCGTCATTACTCATCAACTAGCAAATTGCTCGTCATTACTCATCAACTAGCAAATTGCTCGTCATTACTCATCAACTAGCAAATTGCTCGTCATTACTCATCAACTAGCAAATTGCTCGTCATTACTCATCAACTAGCAAATTGCTCGTCATTACTCATCAACTAGCAAATTGCTCGTCATTACTCATCAACTAGCAAATTGCTCGTCATTACTCATCAACTAGCAAATTGCTCGTCATTACTCATCAACTAGCAAATTGCTCGTCATTACTCATCAACTAGCAAATTGCTCGTCATTACTCATCAACTAGCAAATTGCTCGTCATTACTCATCAACTAGCAAATTGCTCGTCATTACTCATCAACTAGCAAATTGCTCGTCATTACTCATCAACTAGCAAATTGCTCGTCATTACTCATCAACTAGCAAATTGCTCGTCATTACTCATCAACTAGCAAATTGCTCGTCATTACTCATCAACTAGCAAATTGCTCGTCATTACTCATCAACTAGCAAATTGCTCGTCATTACTCATCAACTAGCAAATTGCTCGTCATTACTCATCAACTAGCAAATTGCTCGTCATTACTCATCAACTAGCAAATTGCTCGTCATTACTCATCAACTAGCAAATTGCTCGTCATTACTCATCAACTAGCAAATTGCTCGTCATTACTCATCAACTAGCAAATTGCTCGTCATTACTCATCAACTAGCAAATTGCTCGTCATTACTCATCAACTAGCAAATTGCTCGTCATTACTCATCAACTAGCAAATTGCTCGTCATTACTCATCAACTAGCAAATTGCTCGCCATTACTCATCAACTAACAAATTGCTCATTACTCATCAACTAACAAATTGCTCGTCATTACTCATCAACAAACAAATTGCTCGTCATTACTCATCAGCTAACAAATTGCTCGTCATTACTCATCAGCTAACAAATTGCTCGTCATTACTTATCAGCTAGCAAATTAGTGAAGCTGACTCACTGCCAGAATATTCAGCTTCTACACTCATGTGATGAACCGTTTAAACATTGAATGTGAAAGTGTAAAATACTTTAGACCTGACCTTTTGTACAATCAACTTATGGAACGATCGAAACCTGCAATTAAGACCAATTGTCTTAAGTATGATCTATCCACTCTGGCAGTGAATATAAGCAGCAGCCTCACTGTAACATGAGTCAATGGAATCACTCTCTTCAGCCAAAATTAAATAGTAATTGTCAATAATAATAAAAATAATATTAATAATTATGCATTATGCCTTCACCAGAGCTGAGTCAAGTCAGACTCGAGTGTTAGCTTGTAATGAGTGGGAGTGTCGTCACCCCCTCACACCTGCGGCTCGAGTCCCTGCCTCTTGTCTGCCATTCCCAGCACATGTGGGGCGTGTAGCCGCGGCCTGCCTGTGCCTGCGACTGCGGCGGCGGGGACCCACCGCTTGCGGTCTGCTACCTACCCGGCTGCGGCTCCCACACGGCTCTCCACCTCCTCAGCATCACTACTCACCTAATTGTGCTTGCGGGGGTTGAGCTTTGGCTCTTTGGTCCCGCCTCTCAACTATGAATCAACTGGTGTATGTGAACGGTGTGAATCACTGTGAACGGTGCTGAATGCCTTCCCCCCCCCACCCCTCACAATATACACAGTAACAGCACAGTACTCACCTGGTGCAGGACAAAGTCTTCAGCTCCTAGGCCCCGCCTTTCCAACTATTGATTACCTTTTCCACTGTCCCTCTGACCCCTTTGCCTGTTGTTGTTGTTGTTTCAGATTTAGCTACTCAAGACGAAGTGTCCATGTAGCACGGGCTATGGCGAGCCCGTAAGACCCCTTTGCTTCTTGGTATGTCTCTTATAACTAGGAAAAGGGGGGGGGGTAACTCTTACTATTCATCCTACTAGCGGTCCCACCTATTTACTAGCCTTACAGTGAAGATGTTCCCACATATCACTCAGGCCCGCCAACGTGCTGGCGTCCACGCGCGCCCTCTCCTTACCTCCCTTTAAAACCATAATATTGTCTGGTTGATATCTGATTGATGGGGGTTCTGTCTCTTGTGTAATTGATAACAATTAGTATTTTATATATCGGGGTCATGTCCCTTTCTATTTCTCATTTCTTTCAATGTTGTTATATTCAGTGGATGGATTTGTTTTCGTGAAGGGAGGGAGGGGGGGGGGGGGTATGGGTGAAGGGGTGGGTGGAGGGGTCCTGGGCGGAGGGGGGGAGGGGGGGTGTTACCGTCAGTCACCGCAACACAAAACGCTAGCCACAACAGCTATATATGTCATAATGGAAATAAAGGGGTTGAGAGGCAGGCAGCAACCTCAAAGTGTGTAAGGTGGTGATGGCACGCTTAGGGGGGGTGGGGGGAAGGTTGGGGGAGGGGGGCGTGGTGGGGGAGTGGGCGGGGAGAAGGTGGGGGTGAATGGGGCGAGGTAGGGGGGGGCGGTTGATGGGGGAGAAGGTGGGGGGAGGGTTAATGGGGGAGAAGGTGGGGGTGGACAGGTGGGAGAGTGATCAGCTGACTATATGCATGACAGTGTTGAGAAGCTAGAGGGGGGAGGGGGAAGGAGAGGGGACGGGGGAGGGGTATGGGATAGGGAGGGGGAGGGGGAGGGGTATGGGATAGGGAGGGAGAGGGGGGGTTAGTAGATGACTGTGTGGTTGTTGGAGCGGCTGGTTGTGTGGTCTGTTGGGTGTGGTTGGTGGTGATTGTGTGGCTCGGTGGGCGTGGAGGCGATTTGGCCAGTTTTTTTTTATTATTATTATTTTCTACCACAGACGTAGCCACACATTTACAATGCTAACCAGCATATATACATTTTCTTCTGACCTCCATGGACAGGGTTAGAGATGTGTTAAACATATAGTTCAAGGGTTTATTGAACAATCAACCACAGAAGGTGATTCGGTGCTTTTAAAATGCTAAGTTAACATACATACGTAAATACATAGATACACAGATTTACGTATGCCCTACATAAAGTGTTCGATGTGTCTAAACACACATATACGTTCATATACATACATATATACACACACATGCATTCAAATACATTTGTCTCTTTTACTCTGACAGGGTGATAGAGAAACTAGTGTGCAATTAAGCACTTAAATCACTGAAGGTGATTAAGGTGCTTTTACAAGCTCAGGTTATAGTTACATCACATACATGCATTGTATAATTGATTTGGCGAATGGTTGGTGGACAGGTGGGGAGGGGGAATAGGGGGGGGGGAGAGAATAGGGGGTTTGCAGATGGCTTTATGTGTGGGGCATAAATACTGGAGATCTTGCAACCAGTGATCGGCTTATTGATGGGGCGGGGGGGGGGGGCGAGGGGGGAGCGAGGGGGGGGCGAGGGGGGAGCAGTACTAGTTTTTCGTTTGCTGGGTGGGGGGGGGTAAGGTGGGGGGGGGGGGGTAAGGTGGGGGACGGTTTGTAAGCCTTCTCATGTATGTCGACATAACATGGGTGTCACGTCTGTCTGTAAACGAATACTGTGCCCCAACTGTTCGATGTTCAGCCAGGACCTGAAATATAAATCACAGCCTGGTTGATCAGGTCCTTCTTGAAGGTACTTATCAAGTTCTCTTTGGAATACTGTGAGAGGTCGGCAAATTGTGGCTCTTATGGGTAGAGGGGAAGTGTTGAACAGTCTCGGGCCTCTGATGTTGATAACAGTTATCTCTGAACTCTTAATAATAATAATAAATCTGAGCGCACCTATCTTGAGGTTATCTAGAGATGATTTCGGGGCTTTAGTGTCCCAGCGGCCCGGTCCTCGACCAGGCCTCCACCCCCAGGAAGCAGCCCGTGACAGCTGACTAACACCCAGGTACCTATTTTACTGCTAGGTAACAGAGGCATAGGGTGAAAGAAACTCTGCCCATTGTTTCTCGCCGGAGCCCGGGATCGAACCCGGGACCACAGGATCAGAAGTCCAGCGTGCTGTCCGCTCGGCCGACCGGCTCCCTATTGCACCTCTGTTTTTCATTGGGGATATTTTGCACTTCTTGCAATGCTTCCTGGTCTTATGTGATGTTATTTCCGTGTGTACATTTGTCTTTGTATTTTCAAGTGTAATTTATTATGTATCTCTCATACCTGTCCTGTAAAGAATAGAGTCCTAAAAAATCGAAATGGTCCCAATAATTTAGGTGTTTTAATGAGTGAATTCTAGCAGTAAAAGATCTTTGCATGCTCTGCAGGTCAGCAATTTCTCCAGCCCTGAAGGAGGCTGTTATTGTGCAACAATATTCCACCCTAGAGAGCAGTAGTCTCTTAAAATTTATCATCACTGGTAAGGTATCTCGTGTTTGGAAGGTTCTTGTTCTCAAACCTGTCATTTTTCTTGCAGTTATGACAGGTATTTTATTGTGTTCTTTAAAAGGTCTTCCAACATAATTACTCACA
The DNA here is from genome assembly GCF_040958095.1 of Procambarus clarkii. Classification (NCBI taxonomy): domain Eukaryota; kingdom Metazoa; phylum Arthropoda; class Malacostraca; order Decapoda; family Cambaridae; genus Procambarus; species Procambarus clarkii. Next base: position 33,128,863 of record NC_091170.1, read on the forward strand.
AATCTTTTATACTTTTTTACTCTCAATAGTGTAGCTTGTCTGCGGTTTCCGTTTTCATATTTTCTAGCTGGAACTTATCTTCATTACATATCATATGATTTTCTGTGGGCCGCTGGAAGACCAGATTTCCACACCATATTGGAGGTTTGCCGTGTCCTCTATGTTGTCTACTCTCATGAAAATCCTAGTGCCATCTGCAGTGGATGATACGGTACTATTGTCTGTGTCCTTGTCTGTGTCCGACATGAGGATGAGAAAATGTACTGGAGAAAGAACAGTACCCTGGAGGACTGTGTTTTGTATGGTGTATGGTCCGAATGTTACTTTGTGGTACTATTGTACTCTGGCTTTTGTTAGTTAAGAAGTTAGATATGTTAAACTACCATTTAGCTCCTGTTCTCCTCCTTCCCTCTAGCTCCCTCCCTTGTGTGTGTGTGGGAGGGAGGGAGGGAGGGAGGGAGAGAGAGAGAGAGAGAGAGAGAGAGAGAGAGAGAGAGAGAGAGAGAGAGAGAGAGAGAGAGAGAGAGAGAGAGAGAGAGAGAGAGAGAGAGAGAGAGAGAGAGAGAGAGAGAGAGAGAGAATTATACGACACGTGAGGAAGCTGGACAAAAATTATTGGAATAATATTTCAAGTGGAATGCACTGTACGAAGAAGTTTTGGAAGCCACCTCCATCCACAACTTTAAGGACAAAATCAACAATGAATTCAACCGACAGGAAACAAAAGTTATAACAAGTACATGAAGGCAGTGGGCGGGGAACAACGTGCTGGAGCTCCCTACGCCGGACAGTTTTCGGTAAACACAATCACACAAGCACACGAAGTGGGCAGGAAAATGGCTGCTCCACTTCAATCCAAATAATCATAAAGTAAAGAAAATAGGTGAGACAGGAGACCTGAATTGAACTATGCCATAAGGAGGAAGACAATGAGAATAAGCCCTGAGAGTAGACACTACCAACACTTACACCAGAAGCTCAGGTAAACGGGATACCATCAGCAGGATATGTGATGTTAGCAATCATTAATTATCTGAACCAGGAGGCTTTCACGTCCATACACATTGCCTACGTGAGACCATTGCTTCAGCATGCAGCTCCAGCACGGAACACCCACACACCTTGTGAAGCATTAACACAAACTTGAGAAAGTCCAGAAGTTCGCAACTTGATTAGTAACATACTTGAGTACAGGTTAAGAGAGCTCAGTCTCACAACCTAAGAGGAGAGAGAGGAAACACAGGGGGGATATGATAACTACATACAAGATCTTGAGGGGGAATAGATAAAGTGGATAAAAGAAGACAATATAAACAAAAGAGGTAGCGGCACGAGGGTGGACACGCTGTAAGGAGGTCCTCGTTCGTTGTCCTGGTGGCCGGCAAGTGAAATATATTGAAGGAAGAGGTAGTTGAAGACAATTACATCCACAACTTTAAAAAGAAATGTGTTGAAAACGCTAATGTTGAGAGGTAATTAGCGCGCCCAGGTAGGAACGGGGGGGGGGGAGGGGAGGGGGGAGAGGAGGGGGGAGGGGAGAGGAGGGGGGGTTTAAGCGGGTCACCACTGCTGAAAATCTTCCCTTCCTGCACTTGTGTAATTATAACTGGTTTAATTAGTCATTTTAACACTTTTTATCGCACTTGTTGTGTATTAACGCCGACACCAGGACGGGCAGGGACGGACACAGGCGTACTCACCTAGATGTGCTTGCGGGGGTTGAGCTCCGGCTCTTTGGTCCCGTCTCTCAACCGTCAATCAACTGGTGTACAGGTTCCTGAGCCTATTGGGCTCTATCATATCTACACTTGAAACTGTGTATGGAGTCAGCCTCCACCACATCACTGCCTAATACATTCCATCTGTTAACTACTCTGACACTGAAAAAGTTCTTTCTAACGTCCCTGTGGCTCATTTGGGTACTCAAGTCTCCACCTGTGTCCCCTTGTCCGCGTACCACCAGTGTTAAACAGTTTATCTCTAGCATTATTAATGCCTCTGAGAATTTTGTAGGTAGTGATCATGTCTCCCCTAACTCTTCTGTACGTAGGTGCAGAGGTACGTGTGTATGTGTGTTCTCACCCATTTGTACCTGCAGGATCGAGCATTAGCTCTTGAACCCCGCCTTTCTACCCACCGGTTGTTTAAAGCAATGACTCCAGTCCTATTTGCTTTTAAAATTATGAATGGTGTTTGCGTCCACAACTTGCTCCTTTAACTCATTCCATTTACCACTTTTCTTGCGCTATATTAAAGCTTTCTAAAATCTCAGTGACTCATGTGAGCCACAAGCTTCCACCAATGCCCCTTTGTTCTACTAGTAATTAGTGTGAACATTTCATCTGTTTTCCTTTCTGTCAATCTCTTTAGGTAT